>NW_024539704.1:0-73272 GCF_016647785.1 Suillus fuscotomentosus
TGGAGGAAGGGAAAGGCCCATAATCAATTATGGGACGGACCACGGAGGATGGGATAACCCTGTAATCAATGGTGGGAAGGACCACGGGGGATGGAATCAATTAAGGGAAGGACCATGGTGGATGGGATAGGCCCATAATCAATTATGGGAAGAACCATGGTGGATGGGATAGCCCCACAATTAATTATGGGACAGACCACGGAGGATGGACTCAATTAAGGGAAGGACCATGGTGGATGGGATAGGCCCATAATCAATTATGGGAAGAACCATGGTGGATGGGATAGCCCCACAATTAATTATGGGACAGACCACGGAGGATGGACTCAATTAAGGGAAGGACCATGGAGGATGGGATAGCCCCACAATCAATTATGGGAAGGACCATGGGGGATGGGATACACCCGTAATTAATTAAGGGAAGGACCATGGGTGATGGGAAAGGCCCATAATTAATTAAGGGAAGGATGCACATGGTCTCCATATGCAACTATGCCACTAATCATTGTCACCCTTGTCCTTAGGTATATCTACCAGTCAATACTATGCTTTCTTGTTCCAATATTCATGCTTAACCCTAATTTTCCTTATCCTTTGACTCACAGTATTAATTGTTTAAATAAATGATCAAAATAAATGATTAATTGTGACATTTGTAGTGACAAGTGTTAAATGTAAATGTGAATAGGGGATATTATATGCGGCGCTGTTTTTTAGGTGTCAATTTGGTAGGTGATGAAGGCATAAAACTATCCTCAATGTCAATGTCACCAATAAAGCACATATTACAGTGACCTATCTCCGTATAATATGAGGGAACGGATGTGCATAATATCCCATATGATATGTGTTACGCACTCAAATAGATCTGTTATGCGGAGCCCTAAGAGGGGCGTCGTCCGCTAACGTTCGTGACGTAACCGGAAGGGTCCGGTGTAGCGACTGAGACTGGCGACGTCGAGTCGGCAGATATCAGAGATGCGCGTGTCACGTGACTTCTAAGACGGATGTCTTCAAAGTCACTGACGTTCTCAAAGTAAGGACAGTCTTGTCCGAACGATGAGATGGTCGATCGAGGTAGACTTAGGCGCGATGAGCACCTAAGAAAAGATACTAGAGACTGAAGCTGAGGGGGCTTCAGAGAGAAGTATGTTCGAGGGAAGATTGAGTAGATTCAAGTTAGGGAATCTAGTACAGAGTGACCGACTACTTATACTAAGTGGAAAGGGTTAAGGGCAAGGCTACCGTACTGTAGGTAAGGGCAAAGGGGAAACGGAAAGGGTATAGGTACGATAGTGGCAGAGCCTGATTAGTGATGTAAGGTCGAATGCGGAATGAGACCGAGAAACGTTGGAACGAGCCAACGGTAAATGATACAATGTGCAGCATGCACGAGTCAAAGGAAAGATAAGACAAGATAAGGAAAGCCACATTGGTGGCACGAGTCAGAACGAGTCATAGCCCGAAGGCACGTGCGCACGTTGGTGCGATGGGAGGGGGAGGCGAGGGACGGGAACGGTCCCGAGGATCCGGTCAACGGATAGTCGGTAGAGAAGTACGAGCCGGAGGCATACGAGGGCGAGGACGAAGGGGAAAAATGATAGGGGGGCCATGTAGCCGATGTTACTTTGTAACATTACCCCCGTTTCAAGGTAGAGTTCCACGAACTCTTTTAATCGTCGTCCAGAGGAACGTAGTCGTCCTGGTTGTTATACCATGCGGGGTCGAAGTCGAGGTCTTCGAGCCAGGAGGCGGCTTCGATTGCATTCTCTTCGCGTTCTTGCTCAAGGCGAGCAGCGTCCTGGTCATACGCAGCTTCAAGCTGCTGCATGTCCTTGTAGAACCGGTCGGAAGAGGTTCCACGGCGAAGGATCTTTCTGCCGTCGAGTCGAGGGCAGAAGGGAGTGAGATGTTTTGGGGCAAATTGCCCACAGATGCGGCAGAAGTATTGCGCGCAGTGTTTCTGTTTGTGTCCGTAGACACGGCACTGGCGACAGACAACGTTGCTGCGGTAGACCTGGGTGGTCTCGGTGGCATCACGACGCGCGTCGTTGATGGCGTCTTCCTGGGCTTCCTCGCGAGGATAGTGCCTAGTGAAGTTCTGGGTGCGCGGTCGATGCGCGTGGGAGAGGGGTAGTCCTAGGGACAAGATGGATCGTGCACGAGCACGGTGATTTCGGCGTTGCGGAGTGGGAAGGGGCTCCGGAGAACCAATCGAGAGGTGTGGGACCGTCTCGGTGGGTACCCAATCGTCGGGGTTGAGAACAGGTGATGCGAGGGGGCATTCATCCAGCTCTGGGATGATGATAGAGATGGTGTCGGCATCGAGGATGGGGGAGGGGTTACGTGGAGCATAAAGCTCGCGTTCGTATTCGTTATAGAGACGGTCGATCTCGGGGTTGGTCAACTGGGTGACATTGGGGATCTGCTCTGGTGATTCAGAGCGGGGTAGCTGGGGAAGGAAGGGGGTCGGAGCTCTGTCATAGACAGCACGCTCAACGACTGCAAGCGGGTCGGGAGGGGGATTAAATGCCCGCTCCTCCTCGACAGCCATGACAGCGGCATGGAAGTTCCTGAGTTCAAACAGATTTAGCAAGGCTCGTTTGATCTTGCCTTGATTGTATCTGGTCGAGACGGTGGATAGGGAGGTCTCCCTAGCCAGGTCAATCCTGGCGATATCGCCGGTGAGGGCGTCGGTGGCCCTGAAGGCCTGGACGAGGTTCATGGTTATGTCGTCGTTGGTGCGGTTGAGATAGTTGTCGAGTCGGATTGCATACTGGGGATCGCAGATGACTGCTTCCCAGTAGGCCCGTTGCCTGTCTTGGACAACTGAGCGAAGGGATGGTCGTCGGAAGACGGTGTAGGAGGGCCTATCATGGCCATGCGTTGGCTGGCTCGTCGGGTCGGGGTCGGAGGCAGACGCATGAGAGGTAGCGGATCGGTGCGAGGAAACAGACGACGCTGAGGCCGACATAGTGGAGCGTCTTTCCTTGGGTAGTGGCGTAGGTGGGGTATTGGGTAATGGGTCTCTGTTTGTCGATGGGTTTGGGTTTCGTGGGGCGGTGGCGATTGCGGATTCGTTGGCGATGGAAGGTTTTGGTATCGGTGTGGATGGGTTCGCTGGTGGGGTCAGCCCTAGTGTAGTGAGGGCGGAAGGAGAAGTTGCGGTGGCGGTTGTTGATCAACATGAGATGGCGATTGAAGCGATCTTGAGTCGCTTCTTATACGCCTTCAGGAGCTCCGCTGCGGACTTCAATTCTGTTTCGGGGAGCCACGTTCGTTCGGAGGCAGGATAGCCAACCCAAGACACGAGGTACCGGCGACGCGATCCGGTACCCTTGTGTTGGAGGATAGCTTCCACTTCGTAGTGTTCCTCTCCATCGATAAGATCAGGAGGAGGTTCGGTGAAATTCGGTCCATGCACGTCTGTCTCCTGATAGGAGGAAAGTTCCGAGGCATGGAACGTGGGGTGGATACGCCAGCTAGCAGGCAGCTTGAGCTGGAACGTGATGGGGGAGAGGACCTTCTGGATTGGGAAGGGTCCATATCGTTTCGGGGCGAGTTTCCTAGAAGGGAATCCGGTGATCAGGTTCGTGGCGGATAGCCATACCTTATCACCAACGTTCCATGGCTTGTAACGCTGGCCATAGGAACGATCAGCCATGCGTTGCTGCGCGAGGCTGTGGCATGCAAGGGCTTCTTCGCGGATCTTGGCGAGTGATTTGACTCGGTCTTCGGCGGTCGGTAGGGTAGAGTCGGGGAAAAGATGGGGGATGCCTCGTGGTTCGTAGCCCATCATGAGATAGAAGGGAGAGGCATTTCTGGCAGAGTGTCGTCGGGAGTTGTGAACGAATTCGGCCATAGGCAAGTGCTTTGCCCATTCGGAGGGGGTCGTCCGGCAGTAGATCCGGAGGTAGGTTTCGAGCTCTTGGTTGAGCCGTTCGGTCTGGCCATCTGTCTGAGGGTGGTAGGCAGTGGAAAGTGCGACTTGGTAGTCGAGAAGTCGTCCTAGCTCTTTTGCTAGCTTCGAGGCGAATTGGGGGCCTCGGTCCGAGATGATCTTGTCATAGAGTCCGAAGCGCATGAACACTTTCTTGAAGAAAAGTTCAGCTACTCCTTCCGCTGTGATGGTTTTTCTGCAAGGGCAGAGAATTACCCCCTTCGTAAGCCCATGGTCTACCACGACCATGACAGAATCATAGCCGGCGCTCTCGGGGAGGTCGGTGATTAAATCAACCGAAACCTGAGCGAAGGGCCGGAGGGCCGAGGAGGGTATCGGGGTGAGGGGAGGTGTCGTGGGGTGGGTGTTAACCTTCATTTGCTGGCACATGGCGCAGCCATCGACGTATTTCCTAATGAAGGAGCCCATTCCGGGCCACCAGTAGGATTTCTTGACGTTCCATTCGGTACCAGAACGTCCGGGGTGCCCAGCGGTTGGGTGATCGTGATGTAGAGACAACACGCGATGCCGGAGGTCGGGGGGAACGTAAGCACGATCTTTATAGAAGAGAACACCATCGGTGAACCTCCAATCGGAAAGTGCAGATTTCATGGGGGGTGCGCACACCCCGGAAAGGGCGTCCAAGGCTGTTTTCACAGTCTGGTCGGAGGGGTCGTCAGAGAGTCGTTGAAACTCATCTGCGAGTTCAGCGTCGATTAGACGGGTGAACAGGGTGTCGGGGAGGAGGATACGATCCTCGTTATCCTGACCAGCTATAGCGTGGTCCGGACGGCGGGACAAGGCATCCGGTGCAGCGAGCTTTGTTCCAGGAACATGGTGAAGTTCCAGATCAAAGTTGGTGAGCGTGAGGTGCCACCGGGCCTGTCGTCGGGTGAGTCGTTGCGCGGAGCGGAAATAGATCAGGTTCTTGTGATCCGTGAAGACAATGACCGGGTGAGGGTTTCCTTCGAGGAAGTGCCTCCAAGCCTGAAGGGCTCGGATGATGGCAAGGAGTTCTCGGTCGTAGATTTCGTAGTTCCGTTCGGCCGCGTTGAGGGACTGGGAGAGGTAGCCGCAGGGGTGGTAATCCCCATTGCTATCCGTCTGGAGCAAGACTGCTCCGGTCGCGAAGAGCGAGGCGTCAGTTGCAAGTGCAAACTGTCGCGAAGAGTCGGGGTTCCGCAGAACCGGTTCGGTGGTGAAAAGCTTCTTCAGATGCTGGAATGAAGCTTCGGTAGACTCGGACCAAGAGAAGGGGATCTCCTTCTTGGTTAGATCGAGGAGAGGGCGTGCGATGTCGGAGTAGTGGGGAATGAAATGACGGTAGAAGTTGCAGAATCCAAGAAAGGACCGCACGTCCCTGACCGAAGAGGGTTGTTGCCATTCGCTGATGCCTTTCAGCTTGGCAGTGTCCATAGCGACCTGTCCAGGTCGGATGATCATACCGAGATACTCGACTTCTTGAGAGTCAAAAGTACATTTCTCGGGTTTGAGGAAAAGAGACTCTTTGCGGAGTTTCTCCAACACTCGGCGGGTCCTCTGCCGGTGTTCGTCCAGGTTATCTGAAAAGATCAGGATGTCGTCCATATAGACGATTAACCATCCTTCATTCAGTTCTTCTGAAAATGCCTGGTTCATGTAAGCTTGGAAGGTGGCGGGTGAATTGCACAATCCGAAAAACATTACCTTGGGCTCGAAGAGCCTGTATGAGGTGGAGAACGCGGCCTTCCACCTGTCGTCGGGATGAATGAGGATATTGTTATATCCAGAGCGTACGTCGACCTTTGTGAACCATTGCGCCTTGTTGAGTTTCGCAAGCAAGGGTGGTATCAAAGGGAGTGGGTACGCGTTCTTGATCGTCCATTCGTTGATGTAACGGTAGTCCTGGCAGGGGCGGAGAGATCCGTCCTTCTTGCCGACAAAGAAGAATCCGGCAGCTTGAGGAGACTTCGAGGGTTGGATGAAATCTTTGGCGAGGTGTTCGTCCAAAAATGCTTTGACAGCATCGGTTTCCTTCGGTGAGAGCGGGTAGGCTCGAGAAGACTTTGGAATGAAGCCTTCCTTCGTTTCGATTTTGTGGTCTACTCCCGGCCGCGAGGGGGGGAGTTTGTTCAGACCGTCCTTTGCAAAGATGTCAGCAAAATCATGAAGATAGGAAGGTACCAGTTCTTCAAATGATTTCTTCTTCTTCTCCTGCGCGTCCTCCATAGCGAATTCTTGAGCTTTGTTGGAGGTCTTCGTGTAGTCCTGCTGAGAAGCGAGGATCCAGAGGTTCCGGAGGGGTTTTGCTCGTCTGTGGAGAGCCTTCCGGATTTCTTTCTTCGAGGTCCCGTCCTTGGTGAGCGGAGTGTCGAAAGAGATGTTCTCGATGATCCGGACGGATGTCCTGTCCGAAGCATATTCCACTAGAACTTCATCGTCAGTGAGGGGATAAGTGGAGATCTCCTCAACTTTATCCGCGAGATGGGTCTGTCCGACCCAGACATCGTCCATGGTATTGAAGTCGGTGTCTTCGAAGGGCACGATGATTGGCGCCGTCTTCTTCTTGTTACGCTTCTTGCGTTTCTTGATTTCCTCGAGGCAGTGTTGAGTGCCTTTGGGGAGTCGTTTGAGGGGCGAAAAGTCCTCGTCGTCGAGTTCTTCTAGGACAGCCTTTTCTCCACGAAAGAGATATGGCTTGGCCTTGCTTTCTCGCCGGGAGGCGTTGAGTTCCCTCTCCACCTCCTTTGACCTATTGGTCGCGGGCAGGGAGATCGTGTTGGCCTTCCAGTCGATATTGGGCATCATGGCACTAAGCCACGGTTTTCCAAAAAGTAGATCATCATGCTTGGAAAGTTTCGTTACGTTGAACTTTCCATACATAAGTCTCCGATCGAGACGAATGAATAGCATGCAGTATTGGGTTACCTGTCCTGCCGAGGACGGGCTTCCGTCTACTGTGGTGATCCGGAAGGGTTTCTTGAGTAGGTGGGTCCGGATCCCATTTCGCTTGACGAAGTCATAGCTAATGAAGGTCCCACCTGCCCCTGAGTCGATGATGGCGGTCGACTGAACGGTTTTGGCACTGCAAGAAGAGAAAAGTGTCACCGGGACACGAAACTCGTTGGATTTACCAACAGCTTTAGTATACAATGCGCAGATAGAGGGAATTGACCGTTCGACAAGCCCTCTCTTTAAAAATCCTTTCTTTTGACAAGGTTGACTTCGATGTCTTCCTCGTCAGAAGACTCGTCAAGCTGGCGGACGCCAGACTTGCTTGGCTTCTTGCCTTTGTCTTCTTCGTCGTTCTTGTCTCCTCGGCGCACCTTCGGGTGGAACCGGGAGTCGTTTGCTCGATGGCCCTTCTCCTTGCATTTGAAGCAAAGGCCTTTATCGAAGCACTTCTGTCGTTCCTCAGGCGTGAGGGAACGATCAACGTCCATAGCATCAGGATCGCGTTGGCGGACCTGAGGCTTGGGGACGTGCCGGTGGCCGGAAGGGTGTACCGATCTGTTGTTGGACACAACTGCTCTTGATCGCTTGTAGTTGGCTTCCAACTGTGTCGCGGCAGTGTACCATTTATTGATGGTGTTGGGGACGACCTCCTTCGTGTAGATGGCGGTTCGAAGTCCTGGTTTCAACCCTCGTTCGAAGAAGTGGATGAGGGCGACGTCCTGCTTGAGACTAGCAGTGGACGACAGGGTTTTGAACGTCGCGATGTAGGGCATCACGTCGCCAGTTTGGGTCAAACCATGAAGCTTGGTTAGAGCCTCAGTCATCCGGTCGACCGGGTGGAAGGATTCGGTGAAAGCCTTCCTGAAGTCCTTCCAGCTACCGAAGTCGACGGGAGTTTTGTCGAAGGCTGCTCGGTAGAAGGTGTCAGCCCAGACGCGGGCGTCTCCATCGTTCATATACTGGAGTGCAACAGCGACCTTGGTTTGGTCGGAGCTGTAGATCGTCGAGTTGATGAGGAAGTATGTCTCCACCGAGTACATCCAGCGCTCGGCATCATCGATGTTTCCATCATAGTTCTGTGGTACTCCAGCCTTTAGTTCAGGCCTGGATACGACCACTGTCGGTTGTGGGGTGGGGCCTCCGGACATTCTTGTTCCAGGGTTCGAGGTGAGGTTGCCGTACGGTTGTTCGTCGGGAAACTCGTCGGAGGACGTGTGGTCTTCTTCCAATTCTTCTTCTTCGGAGTCCGAAGTGTTGGGGTCGCGTTCCCAAGGGTACTTCGGGGTCCAGGTAGTCGTGGTGTCTGTCGGTTAATGGCCGTGCGGATGGCAGGGCGCAAAAAAAGGAAACTTGAATCTTTTGTTACGCACTCAAATAGATCTGTTATGCGGAGCCCTAAGAGGGGCGTCGTCCGCTAACGTTCGTGACGTAACCGGAAGGGTCCGGTGTAGCGACTGAGACTGGCGACGTCGAGTCGGCAGATATCAGAGACGCGCGTGTCACATGACTTCTAAGACGGATGTCTTCAAAGTCACTGACGTTCTCAAAGTAAGGACAGTCTTGTCCGAACGATGAGATGGTCGATCGAGGTAGACTTAGGCGCGATGAGCACCTAAGAAAAGATACTAGAGACTGAAGCTGAGGGGGCTTCAGAGAGAAGTATGTTCGAGGGAAGATTGAGTAGATTCAAGTTAGGGAATCTAGTACAGAGTGACCGACTACTTATACTAAGTGGAAAGGGTTAAGGGCAAGGCTACCGTACTGTAGGTAAGGGCAAAGGGGAAACGGAAAGGGTATAGGTACGATAGTGGCAGAGCCTGATTAGTGATGTAAGGTCGAATGCGGAATGAGACCGAGAAACGTTGGAACGAGCCAACGGTAAATGATACAATGTGCAGCATGCACGAGTCAAAGGAAAGATAAGACAAGATAAGGAAAGCCACATTGGTGGCACGAGTCAGAACGAGTCATAGCCCGAAGGCACGTGCGCACGTTGGTGCGATGGGAGGGGGAGGCGAGGGACGGGAACGGTCCCGAGGATCCGGTCAACGGATAGTCAGTAGAGAAGTGCGAGCCGGAGGCATACGAGGGCGAGGACGAAGGGGAAAAATGATAGGGGGGCCATGTAGCCGATGTTACTTTGTAACAATATGGGCCAGTGGACCATGGGCCCATGATAAAAATATCCTCGACTATGACAGATGGGCTGGGAGGCAAATTATTCCCGATGGAGGCGGGTGGGCTCATGCAGGGAATATATAGAGTAGATGAGTGGGCCGATGTACATGAATATTATGTAGACGGGTGGGCCGAGGTAGTTGGATATTATGCAGATGGGTGTATTAAGGTAGATGTGTATGAGATAGATGGGTAGGTACTTGTTATCACATTCACGGGTGGGCCCAGACACATATTAAATTAGACGGGTGGGCTGAGGGTGTTATAAAATATTGTATTATACGGGTGGGCCCAGACACATATTAATTGGACCGGTGGGCCGAGGGTGTTGTATGGGATGTTGTATTAGACGGGTGGGCCGAGGGTGGTATAAAATATAGATGGGTGGGCCCATGTGTATCATAATTGTAGACATGATGGAGCTGAGGTAGTTGTACATCAACCAAATTAGAGGAGGTAATAAATCAAAGTTACCAAGTTCCCGGAGCATCAGGTGATCTCGTGACATGGCAGTGCGAAGCTTGTGTTGCCCTATGAGACGCCAAGTTCTGACCACCAGAATTTGAGTCAACTGTACCGAGTTCCAAGTTCCGAGACCCAGAACTCAACACATAATTTAGTTAATACTTTTTGATGGTGCACAGGTTGTCTTGCAGAATGTGGAATCCGGGGTGCAAAGCTTGTGTTGCCCTACGAGAAGCCAAGTTCCGACCACCAGAATTGGAGTCAACTGTACCGAGTTCCGAGTTGCGGGACCCGGAACTCAACACATAATTTAGTTAATACTTTCCATGTTAAATGGCCAACCAAAATTGAGATGTTTCTGAAGAGAGCAGCAGGTGCTCTCTTGACATGGCCTCTGATGGTGCTTAGGTTGTCTTGCAGAATGTGGAATCCGGGGTGCGAAGCTTGTGTTGCCCTACAAGAAGCCAAGTTCCAACCACCAACATGTGAGTCAACCGTACTCAGAGGAGGTAATAGATCAAAGTTACTGAATTCCCGGAGCAGCAGGTGATCTCCTGACATGGCTGTGCAAAGCTTGTGTTGCCCTACGAGACGCCAAATTCCGACCACCCAAATATGGGTCAACCATACCGACTTCCAAGTTCCGGGACCTGGGAGTTGACAAATGAATATCTGATGACCAGCACACTTCCAATCAGGTAGTATTTCATTGAGCAATGGATAATAATACATCTTTGACAGCCAAAATTATCCAAGGCTCCCTTATCTGATCCTCTCTATCTCCACCCCCTATAACACCAAAGTCCAGACATCCAGCATTCAGCGTCTGATTTCCCAAGATTAACATTCAGCATGAACGGTTCTTCCCCTTCCCCTCCTGATAGCATAAACATCTGGCGCACTTGGGCCCTGACTGTGACTTATGAAGCAGGGGAATATACTGAACAGAAATTCAAGGCAGAGAAGACTGGAGGAGGCCCAGTTATACCTTCCCCCAACCTAGACACTGATCTGGTGATGGTGTGCGATCGCTTGGCTGATGTACTCATAAAGGCATCTAAAAATCCCAGTGGGTCTTCCTGCAGATTCAGAAAATTTGTTTTATCATTCAAATTCCTGCATGACAGTTCAGATGCAGATGGATATTGCAAGATATAGAAAATTGATCTCCCCGAAGGACACCAGGCATAATGAACATAGAGAGGCGAGGTTGCTTGAGAGGTGTCCTCCTGGCCATGAAGGCAAAAGGTTGGTCGACGAACCTGCCACAATTCTCGATGCATCCGGTGCCATCATTGCATGGTACCTCCCAGACGCCCTGACCGACGCCACCCAGGTGTGTAATATACATTGTTACTCAATGGATATTGAATATTAATGGAACCTACAGAAGGAAATCAGGGAGGCCACCAATTTGCTCGCTCCAAGCCTCGAAAAAAGTGTAAGGGCTGATGGCAATTGGTGAACTAATCAAAAGTTGTTCAACCGGGGCTTGGAAGATGTTGGACCAACTCCCGGATGCATCAATCTATCTCCGGCATGGTTTCAACAGGGACACAAGGTAGGATCTGATGAGATGGTGATTCTGGCAGTCATACTCACCAATCCCAAAGAATGTGTCAGATCCGGAGGTATCTGCATCATTGAAGGGACCTTCCTGCGAGAATATCCTCAAAGCCATTGCAAGGCCAGCAGCCATCGCATCCGCGGCACTCAGAGTCATGCATCCTGAGCAGTACTGGGCAGGGTTGAGAACCTTGTCAAACCTTGGAAATATAGCAGTAAGCAAGGATCTGCCACAGATGCCGGAGGCCCTGCAGTACTGGGCATCCATGTTTAACACCCTCTCCATCATTTCCAATCGGGAAACCCCCCATCATCGAGACCACATGTCCATTGCTGAATGCTTCGACATTCTCACCACCGTGGGGAACTATTCTAATGCTCGGATGACAATGCCAAACCTTCAGCTGGAGTTCAAGTACAATTCTGGCTGTATGATTGTGTTTTCCGGAAGGATTGTGAGACATGGAGTTTATGATGTGGAAGGGGATCAGATTGCTTGGGCATGGTATATGAGGGATGCTGTTCACATTTATGCTGGTGTTCCATCATGTGGATGGGCTAGTGTGGATGGTGCATACAGCGTGTGAAAGATCAAACAAAGAGCAAGCATTGTGACCTATATACATTCCAACAAATGAATACCATGTACCAATTGTGATCCGGACCTCAATACTCAATTTTGAGCATTTCCAAAGTGATATGTGGGACTGAATAATTTGGATGCAAGCCTCGGTATTCGATAATTGGAACTCAGGACTTGACATATGGGAGTCCCGAGTGCTGGGGTACTGAGTCCTGACACCCGGACCTCAGCACGTGATATTTGAGACTGGGGGAAGATGTATAAATACGCTCAAATTAACATTTGTTATTGCCATACACATTTGACAAAACCCTGAACCCCGACATTGTGGACTCCGGACTCGACACTGTTCTGAATACAGAGTCCCGGACACCCAGGTCCCGAGTCCCGAAGTTCGGAGGTCGGGGTTCGGCGACCTGGAGCTCGGCAACTGTGTTGGGTGTCAGAGCATCCGGGGCATTGGAGATAGCATTTGTCAGTATTTTGCGTTTCATGGTTCATGTTTCTTGGTTAAGGAATCGGGTGTCAGGAACTCGGTATTGAGAACAGTGTTGAGTCCCATGTCACGAGCTCCGAGTCCTGAGTCCCGGAAGCCCAGGTCCCGAGTTCTGAATTTTGGAGGTCGGGGTTCGGCGACCCAGAGCTCGGCAACTGCTGGGTGTGGGTTTCGGGACTCGGGACTTAGAGCTCATGACATGGGACTCAACACTGTTCTCAATACCGAGTCCCTGATGCCCAATTCCTTAACCAAGAAACATGAACCATGAAATGCAAAATACTGACAAATGCTATCTCCAATACTCCGAGTACCCTGACACCCAACACAGTTGCCGAGCTCCAGGTCGCCAAACCCCAACCTCCGAAATTCGGAACTCAGGACCTGGGCTTCCGGGACTCAGGAGGAGCTCGTGACATGGGACTCAACACTGTTCTCAATACTGAGTCCCTGATGCCCGATTCCTTAACCAAGAAACATGAACCATGAAACGCAAAATACTGACAAATGCTATCTCCAATGCCCTGGATGCCCTGACACCCAACACAGTTGCCTAGCTCCGGGTTGCCGAACCCCAACCTCCGAACTTCGGGACTCAGGACCCGGGACCCGGGACTCAGAGCTCATGACCTGGGACTTGACACTGTTCTGAATACCAAGTCCCTGGTCCCTGATTCCATATTCACCCAACATGAACCATGAAACGCAAAATACTGACACATGCTATCTCCAATGGTCTGGATACCCTGACACCCAACACAGTTGCCGACCTCCGGGTCTCCGAACCCCGACCTCCGAAATTCGGGACTCGGGACCTGGGCTTCTGGGACTCGGATGTGAGATTTTTGAATGCATAGAATATGTTACATCTTGTATACAATGAAGACTGAATGGGACTACACTCCTTTGCCTTTCCTCAATTTCTCTAACATGTCAGTGTACATCTTCACCTCTCCCATCTTGGCTTTGATGCCCTGATCTTGCTCCTCCATCAATGCTTTCATGCGTTCTTTGATGAACCTCAGTCCCATGAGTGGTGGAGTCGAAGTGTTTTTCAACTTCTCTGGAAGAACCAAAGCATCATCCTCAACATTAAGCTGAAACAGATAAGTCATCAATCAAGGTAATTCAGCTAACATCTTACCGCCCAATACTGGTAGTGAGAGACGCAGGAAGCCATTATTTCATCCCACTGCCATGGTTGATCATGGATTGTGGTGTTTCCCATCCACCATGGACATGTATATGCAAACACAATCCGGGACGGATGTCCTGCAATTGGCTCATCATGAAATGAAAGGAGGTGGAATGAAAAGACGTCATCCGGAACCGTGTTCCAGGTTAGCATGGGATACAACTTAAGGATATAAGCGACAGGGACCGGAACCACCGACACAATATTCTGTGAAGCGGAGTACTGCAGGAGTGGTGTGACAAAAGTCTGCTCACATTCTTAGCATTGACCAACAAAGTCATCAGGGCAGTGGTGACATACATTCATCTCCCATTGCAGCCCAGCTTTAAAATACTTGATCCAGTCAGAAGATAGACCATTGTTGGCAGCTTCCGTCCAATATTGAGAGATGCATGCATGGACGCAAGATCCAGCCATTGCCAATGTGCAGGAAATAGTTGCAAGGCTCAGCTTCAGGGGTCGGTAATGGCTTCCAGCATTCAGAGTGCCAGAAGTGGATGCATGAGATGCAGACATGGCTAATACAGGACTATGGTGCTGGCAATACAAGTGAAAGATGGTGAAGATGTGAAGATAAGAATCACTGATAGATGGATACAAAATTCAAACTCCGACATGGGCTGACCCGGACAATTCCCAGGCCTCAATTATGTATGTGGAAAAAGGGACTTCATGAGAAAACAATGTTCATTCATCTCCAGCCTCTATCAACACATTTTGTAGGTCTTGAAAAGCTGCCTGCGCATCCTGTGCCAGCAATGAATACATTTGGGATTGCCTTCTGGCGTAGCATCCGTGACCCAGAAGGCGTTTCTCCAATGATTCCTGCATGTGCTCGCCCCATTGGGTTGTTTTCCACAAAAAGAACTTACATGTCCAATCCATCTCCAATTTGACCAATAGCATTTCCTCCCTCCATCGATCCTGTAGTGCCTTTGCCCTCAGCCAATGGACTCGGTGAACTTGGCATGGGTCCAGTCAGGTAACCGCGGGATATGACATGCAAGCAGGAACTCACATTCCTCATTCCACGATTGATCAGGACCCCCGAGGTTGACTTCAACAGACCAAAACCAAGCCAAAGATTCATTTCATTGACCTCGGGCATTTGGGTCTCCCACTGCAGTGCTGATTTTGAGTTGCTCGCGAAGCAGGGGTTTGTATTTCTGAAGCTGGTCTTGCCCCGGCTCAAGTTTCATCATTTGCTTCCTTGTCTTTGTATATATGCTGGCATGGAGGGAGACTGCCTGCTGCACCGATGTCACCTGGGACCAAGCTTGAGTTTTCAGGGCTTGGAATTTGGCCTGCCTAATGGTTGTTCGGAACAGGATGGCCTTGTTGCAAAGGTAAATGCGGAGATTGTGAAGGGCATCATTGGCCTGCCCTTCACGAAGCGACATCTCCAGGGGAATCAGATCCTCTGCCATGCATTGTCTGCATCTATCAACCCCCAGGTTTGATGGCAATGGGATTACAGTGAGCTAGGGAGAGTTTGTCATCTAGAATGTCTACGTCCAAGTCCTCAGGTTCATCATCTGCATCAAATCCCTCCCCGAGATGTGTTAGAGCAGACCGAGCAGATCCATCTATCTGGCCTTGGAGCCGATCTCGTTGACAGGCGATGTCTAATCTCTGTGTCTCGGTGGATCTTCTCCTGATCCTTTGGACCTCAATGAGCAATGCAATCTGAGCCTCTTCAATTGCTAACCCTGTTGATATCCATGTCGCCACAGATCTGCGAGAGGGTGCTGCATTGCGGGCGTTACCCTCCTCTAACAATCTAAGCTCGATCTCCTTTTTGCTAGGTGCTGAGTGCAATATTAATTCAGACCTCGATGGAGACAATGGAACTCAATGTACCCTTTTTGATATTGATCTCATATTCATCCATGGCTGAAGGATTATTCAATCTGCTTGACTGAGCTATCCTCTCCCTGGCTAACCATTCTGTCTTCAAATGTGAGGGTGCTGCTTCATCGAGTCTGTTGAATGCCTTTCCACTTTCTAAGATACCATTCCTAGCCAGTTTGTATTTCCGGCATAGAGTCCTTTTCATGTGAATCATCTTACAGAAATTGGAGTCATTCATCTGATAATCAAGGCATTCCTTTCGGTGGGGAGATGACATTCCCCGAGCAGCAGGGGAGATCAAATTGAGCCGTGCCCATAGCATCTTCATGATCTCTCCATTGATCCGACCAATGCCTTCAATAAAGTTAGAAGCATATCGGACATAGCAGCTGTCCTAATGGCCATGAACGTGCCATAACCCAATTCCGGGAATGATGGTTAGTTGTGGTGCCATTTCTAGAAATTGACTTCGATCCACCCGAACCCGAAAGTGTTTGTTGTATTGACAATTAATATCATAGAAGGTGACAGCCCTGGTGATGCCTTCCATGTTGTGCCGGGAAGCCTTGCAAAGGGTGTAGTCCATGTTCATTTGTCTGCAAGTGACCCCCCATGGTTAACTCGTGAATGGGGAATGGTGGATGTGGCTTGCCTTTCGCCTTTCTGAAAATCCACCATGGAGTGAGGGACAAAGCAACCGTGTCTGGCACAGGCAACTCCCCCAATACCGGTGGACTCCAGCTTGTGCCGAGCAGCATTAGCTTGATTTACTGCCCAGTGATTGTTGCAGCTTGATTTTTCCACTGTGTCAGCAGCCTCTGCCAGATGCATTTTATACCTGTCCTTTCCTACCATGAATCCAAGCCCATCAGACAGCCAAACTTCATTGAATGGCTTAATGGGATGCAGATGTTCAGCTTTGAAATTTCCGTCCATCACAAATGACCGGGTGTATTTCCAGCTTGGATCCCTAGTATTATTATGGAGGCCACATAGGTTGAGAATAGGACTCACTCATCAAGAGATTCATCCTCTGACAACAGCACATTAATCCCAGGCTGAGGACATGCCAGGCAAAATAATGCAAGTTCTGCTGTGCTCGGGTTATCAGAATGATGGCCAAAGCCATGCCATTTCATTGTCTTCAACTGCCTCCACTGTCGAGCGACCCTCATGAGCTCTCTGTATCGGTCCTTGCAATGTGCTTTGTCAATATGATGTCCAGTAGATCATGAGGGTAAGGCATTACCGGAACAAGGTGTGGAAACATGCTGGAGGTCATTCGCCGGAGCTTGCTGTAATAGTTCATCGCCGAGGTGCCGCATTCAAGGCTGTCCAGTAGAAAATCATTGAGCACTCTGAAGGTGAACACAGTCTTTGGCCTGTTAAAAGATGCAGGGAAAAATCCATGTCGAAACATTTGAATGTCCGGACCCATGGCATTTGGACATTCACAGCATCGAACCTCCAGGCGATGAACTCCAGACTTGTCGACAATGACCATGGTGTTTTCCTTTGGCTGGAACTCGGGTCCAGACACAAATGGCAGATCTTCAGGCTCGAGCAGGTCTTCGGGTTCATCTTCTTCAAACAAATTCCACTGATCGGTGACCGCCGGACATTGTTTGCCATCATGGCCAAGGTATATAATGAGTCCCACATGAGCTAGACAACTCCGCTAGAAAAATCGCCCATTCCATTGACTGATCCAGTGGAAAGGATTGCTACAATGTTGACTCCTGCAACAGCCCATGCAATAAAGTGGCTCGCCAAGACAATCTTGACATTTGTACACCCCATCCTGTTGGCAGATGATGCATCTCCTGTCTTCTGGTGGAGCTTCTCGATCGAGGAGGTGATGTAGATATGATTCCTGCCTTGGCAGCCATTGCCTGAGGTAGTCATTTTGACTCTGTATTTTTGAATGCTTAGCCATAGTTTGAATGACACTCCAACATTGTTCATGAACTTGCCATGGTTTTTGGGAGTTGCAAAGGCTCAAATAAGCCTTGGTCCTGCTCGTAAGTATTGTCAGGAAAGTCTTCCCAAGGAGGTGGTGCCTCAACAGGCTGAATTGTTGGTGATTCCGGGGGAGAGTTAGGCATGGACCTGTAGGCATGTCGCCTCATGCTTGCAAGTGGGACCTTGACCCAAGTCTTCCTACCTTTGCTGCCCCTTGCTTCCACCCTGTGAGATTTTTGCACTGGGGTGCATCTACCTATCTTCATCTTGTTTATTAATGTTGCAAGCAAGGCATCAGCTCAGGTGTAATGAATTGTTATTGCAATATGATGCGGTGCAGTCCTGTTGGCTCATTACAAATTCATTTCCATTAATGGCTCAGGGTCCAATATGGGCCGATTAACCTATCATTAGGCTTTGCTCAAAGTTCAACTTTGCACAATTCATTAATACTTCCACCTTGCAAATCCTTAGCCATTTCTGCATTCTGATTCACTATGGCAAGAACAGGTCATTCCACCAACACAACTTCCGGAAGACACAGGATGTGTCAACCACAGTCTCAGAAGCTCACGGACAAGGAGATTTTGGAGTTGAAGAACTACCTTCCTGAGTGGACTGCTGCCAAACGGAGTGAGAAGTAAGTGATTTTCACTGCCATAGCAAGGGCGGCCAGGTTGTTTGCTCCTAAGTTGGACCAAAAACAATGGAAAAAGAGGAAGCAGGTGAGGCTTCTTTGTTGTGTTGAAAAACTAAATTTTTAATGTCACATTCTTTCATCAACTCTTAGGTGTACAAGACTTGGTTGTTCAACAACAAGAAAAAGAAGGAAAGGAAGGACATGATCAAGTATGGGAGGAAATGGACGCCCAGGATGGTGGTCTACCAGCAGAAACATGAAGAGGTGCTGAAGAGGATTGAGGACGAGTCTGAGGTAAAGCCAGGAAATCCTGGTATGTTCAAACATTATCAGGCAGCAGTGAAGAGAGTCATGGCTGAATTGGATGACGACGAGTTGGAGAAGGCTAAAGAAACAGCTGAAGAGTGGTCCAAAAACTGTCCGCCTCCGGAGATACAAGCACAAGTCGCTCGTAAGAAGGGTCCGGCATATATGGAGCACTTTTCAAATGAGATGTGGAGGCAATGTGGGATGAGAGTGTTTGTGATGTCGGCTTGGAAGAATGAAAAGGGCGAGGTGCTGTTTGGGATGTGAGTACATTTATCCATCGACGGAGATTTTTCATCTCAAAATATTCATGCAGGCATGATGATAATGAGGCCTTAGGAGATGGGGACAGCTTCATGAAGATGAAGGACTGGGAGGACATTGAGCCAGTGTGGCAGGAGTACGCGCAGGAACAGTTCAGTGAGTGTGTGAACCATGTATACCAGATTGAACATGTTGAGCATCACAATGATAGGCGCCGGGGCATGGGATGGAGGATGTCAGGTCAAGGGAGGTCGAAAACGAATTCGAAAACCAGCCTTCGAACTCAAAATGGACGGGGAGGGTATGCCCACTCCTTCTGGATATCACTGACACCAAACTTGAGGAGAAGAAGGCCATAGTGAGGGCCTTTCTTACATCGCACTATCGTGAGTTTGTCGTCGCATCACCTGACAAATTGTTCAATGCATGGACAAAGGGATATGCTCTGGGAAGGACAAGGCGGGTGTGCCATGGAGTGCCATTGTACAAAGTCAGGATGACTTCATGGCCCGGACATATCTTCCGGTGGATGTTGATTTGAAGGAACCTTCGAAGCTGCAAATTTGGGACACCACTACCTTGCTCCAGTTCTGGCTTGCTCGGCAGGAAACAGGCAAAGGTCCCACATTTCTGTTCAAAGCATGGAAGAACAAAGATGGGGACATGGTACCATCTGTCATATCACTCGAGTCACTGTTGAACCATCCACGAGGACGACCCGGAGTAAGTTGCAAATGCCAGTAGACAGTACACCTAGAGTCACCAGAGCACGGGGACGCACTTAATGTACATATATGTTCCTGCCCTCATGTGTAATGTCATATGTGCTATTATGTATATGTCAAAGTACTAACAAACAAATTATAATTGCCAAATGCCAAATCTCGAGTACCAAGGCCCGAGTACCGAACCCTGAATACCGAAGCCCGAACGCCGGTCACCGAGTACCAAGGCCCGAGTACCGAACACCGAGTACCGAGCCCCGAGGCCCGAGTTCCTAGGCCCGAGTTCCGAGGCCCGAATTCCGAGCCCCGAGTACCAAGCACCGACTACCAAGCCCCAACTGCCGAGCCCCAACTACCGAGCCCCGAGTACCGAGCCCCAAGTACCAAGCCCCAAGTACCGAGCACAGAAAACCTGGCAGCGAGTACTGGGTAGGTAGAATATACAAGTACCAAGGACTACCTACTGAGTAGTACTGCAATGTGTCTACTATCAGACATTGATCAATATTTACATGTTACTTGAGTCCTCAAAGGCCTCAATGAGGGTATCCAATACCTTCAGCATTTCGGAGGTTGACTCCCTTACCCTTTGCATCCTCCGGAGGTCTGCATCTGCTTTCCGCAGCTTGTCGCATGTTTCAGCCCATGCCATCCTGAATGGTCTGTCAGCCTCAAGAATTTGGGCTACTGTAGGGGCAGGAAGATTTCCATGACACTGTTGATAATCTCCCAGGCGATCTACAATTGATTGAACTTGCAGGATATTAGCAGAGATAAATAATCAACTGTTGCATACTTACTTTCAGCTTGATCATAAGATCCGATTGGCATGAACTCCTGAACCATGGCATGCAGTGCTTCATTGTTGAGTTCTGGCTTGGGCGATTGACATTCAGGAGTTTCTGACATAGCTTAGGAGATAGCATCAGTAAAACACATGAAATGATATGAATATACGTACAAGGTATGGGTGCCCCTGGTACACCCGGAGTGGCCGGATGAGGCTCCAGAGTTGATTCATTCACTGGGGAAATGCCATGAAAGGTGACCATGGGATGGACAGAGTAATCTCACCAGCCATAGGAAAATCGGGTACAACCGGAGCATCATCAGATGAAATCAAGGTATCCTCCGGACCAAGATACAAGTCCGGGTCATTGTACAGGGCCAGTCCATCCGCCAGAGCCGGAGATGATGGATCTGGAAGTATGTGATGAATTTGCACATGTAAAATATGTACATTTGAATTGGAAAACATACCGGGAATCACATTCAACACATCCAAACCACTGGACGACGACCCAGAATCAGAGTCTAACTCATCATCCGGCCCAAGGTATATATCATCTAATGGATCTGAACCATGTCAGATCAATTGACTGAAATCAGAAAAAACAAAACATACCAAGGGACATCCGGGACTGGGAGGACTCATCCACATCCATTGAAGTAAATTCAGTGACCGGAGGGTCATGAAATCTGACCCCAGGTTGAGAGCTCATGATATCTGATGAGCTGATGCACTGATGAACTGATTGATAACTGATAACGTCGAAGTTCAACACATTGCTGGTGATTGCTGAAAGTTGAACGATGACCAAACAAACACAATCAATCAATGAATTTTCAACATCGTCCTTCAATTGTATTGTTTCTTTGAAACTTCATTCTATTGATAACAGATTTCACCCTGCTTTCAACATTCTCACATCTGTCAACTCCATCCAAATGTCTACTCAAGTTCAATCTTCATTGGCCAACCTCAAGGTGTCCACTGTTCAACTTGTGGGCATCATTGCCGGCGCCTGGCACATCCCGGCCGGCTCAGTGGACGTCCACCTTGTTCTAACAAAGCAGGTCACCACTCTTTTGGTATGTTGAACTTATTAAATTAGTGTAACATTAATGTTTGTAATGTCCGGGTAGGCTGACATCATCCAGGCCCATGAGAAAGGGGAATACATCCCTGGAATTGTGGCGTCCTGCTCTAAGGAGCTGATGAGGGTGCGTTCCATGACTCCCTGGGCATTGCCCAACTGGCACAGCATTGGCCATGATGACCCCCAGGTGGCTAGACACGCCTGGCGCAAGCAAGTCCGTGCCTGGGAGGCATTGGGTGACAATTCCTGTGATCTCCCTGTTGTCCCTAACATTTCCACTGGCCCACTCACTGTCAACCTTCCGTCTCCACCTGTCCCTTCACCTGCACCTGTCCCTTCCCCCACCCCCGTCATTCCCTCACCTCTGGTCATCGCCAGACCTTCCGGCAATACGACCCCCGAGGTCCGGGACAAAGGAAAAGGTAAGGCCACCTCCGGCGACCTGTCGCCGGAAGTTGGGGGGAGCAACAAGAGGAAGTCTTCAATGATTTCTGGACACTCCTCCCAACCTCCAAAGTCGGCGCTGAAGGCTTGCAAGCGTGTCAAGTCAACTCAACTCCCCAAGTCAAAGCCATTTGTGGAGTCGGAAGATGATGAAGACCCAATTGTTCAGGTATGTGTTCTGGCTGATTTGTGACATGCTCTCAATTTGTTGCAGCCAATTTCGTGTGGAGTGCCGGAGGTCATCCTTCCCCAGCGCACCATTGTGGTAAGGAAGCCCCAGTCACCTCGGTCACCCGGTTCCCCCAAGAAGCAATCATTTGGGCCTGCTTCAGTAAGTTTGCATTTTTCGTTTGGACCTTAAATATATGCTCATGTGTCCACAGCTGACTGCCGGCAGTCGTCCGGAGGTTACGGTGAGTCGTTTGGACTTGTCTGGACCTCCCATGTATAGTTCCCACTCATTCCCATTACATTAGAAATCTCCCATCAGTCGTCCGGAGGCTCAGGTAAGTCTTAGAAGTTGTCCAGAAACTCATATGTGTATTAACAATCAGTCAGGCAACCTCTGGCAGTCGTCCAGAAGTTGAGGAGGAGTCCTCTGATGATACTTCCAGTGCTTCGGATGGTGACCCGCTGGCCAATACCACATTTGATATCACCATTCCCGGCCCAGTGAGTACTCAAATAAATTCCCCTTCGTCCATCTACTAACTGATACCACAGAACAACCCCTGCCATTATTGTGTCAAGGAAAATTGGCCCTGTGTGACTCGATTGGACATGAGGTCCAGCCTCCCCTGCTTGTCTTGCATGCGCTGCTCCACCAAGAAGATCAAATGCAACCCTGCATCTCTGGGATCCCCGCCCAAACGGACCCGAGGGAAGTCTACCACCGGCCGGATGTGTTCCAAGACACCTGCCCCTGCTCCATCCAATGCTCCGTCTCCCTCCCGGTCAAGGGCCCGAACTTGTAGTCAATCTTGTGGCCCTTCCCGAACTCTGGCCATCCCTGCTGCAACTACACCCCAGGTGCAGTCACGTGGTCGCAGCAAGACCATCACTACCAAGAAGACACCTGTCCCTGCACCTGTCCCTGCACCTGCGCCAGCTGGTAAGTCACCCATACTTTTGATGACCGGCTGACCTAATTTTTTACTTAGCAGTCAGGTCTTCCAGCATTGCAGTGCCTCGTGCAGCACTCCATGTTCCCATGCCGGATCTCCATTCCATGGCAATTGCAATTCGGGATGGTGCAGCTCGCATCGCTATTCTTGAGGCTCGGGTGCAGGAGCAGGACACTAATATTGATACCCTGCAATGCCTCCATGAGAGCCTCCGGCGCACAGTGGTCGACCGGCACCCTTCATTTTCACTTCCGGACACACTGGCCGATGGATTAATGTTGCTTGATCAAGGAGGTCCCCCCCGTCCATGTCACCCCTCCCCTCCGCACTTTCCAACCTCATTGATTTGGACTTTTCCGTCATGGAACCTACACCCTTGACGCCTGAGCATGGATCTGTTATGGTAGGTCCCATGGTTGAGCCCACCCAAGTTCAGCCTGAGGGTCCACAATCCTCTGGTGAAATTGTTCTCCCTGATGAACCAGGCAACCTCCTGCCAGAATTCCCCGGCGATATTGTGGTCCCTAATGAACCAGGTAACCTCCTGCCAGAATATGATTCTTCTGATAATGAGATGGATGTTGAGGGAAAGGTTGATCTTCCTGGTGAGGAGGTTGACATGGCTACATAATTGCTCAGTGATAGATGTACATAAATGTTTTTCCATGCATGTTACCTATGCCACAATTGAATCATTCAATGATCACTCCCGATATCCAGGACTCGAAACTGCAGATTGAGATAGATATCACCTGAAACCTGAACACCCGAATGTCAAATTATCAGTGCCGAACCCTGAGTGCCGGGTGCCGGGTACCGAGTCCCAACACCTGGAACTCAGGATTTGACATTTTAGACGAATGACATCTTCCAGACATGTTTAAATCAACCTATGTATATCTGTAAACATTTTACTAACCCCCAAACCCCAAACCAAGATGTACCAACCCCCAAACCCTGAAACCCAAGACTGCTGGGTCTCGGGTCTCGGGTGTCTGGAACTCGGAACTTGAGAAAATTTGGGGAGATCAATACAATTTGATTTACAATCAAGTTGATTGACAAACACATTGACTTACCCATGTTTGCAATATATTTTTGTTTAGACATACCGAGTTCCAAATTCCAGACACCCGAACCCCGAAACCCGAGACTGCCGGGTCTCGGGTATCGGGGGTCCGGAACTCAGAACTCGGTATGTCTAAACAAAAATATATTGCAAACATAGGTAAGTCAATGTGTTTGTCAACTCAACTTGATTGTAAATCAAATTGTATTGATCTCCCCAAATTTTCTCAAGTTCCGAGTTCCGGACACCCGATACCTGAGACCTGGCAGTCTCAGGGTTCGGGGTTCGGGTGTCCGGAATTTGGAACTCAGTATGTCTAAATAAAAATATATTGCACATGGGTAAGTCAATGTGGGTTTTGGGATTCAGGGGTTGGTACATCTCGGTTTGGGGTTTGGCACTGAAAATTTGACATATATATTTTTGTGAGTGTTGTGCTTCTGGTGTCCATGCTTAGAAATAGGATTTGTTGCACACCAGGGTTCAGGTGTGGGGTTTTTCCACTTCAGTCCTGGATTATTGGTCAATGCCACACATGGTCGATTCATGTTTTTGTGCTTAGGGGTTTAGATTTGGTGGTTGATGGTAGGTATATGCACTCATAGTGTACATGTATCCTACGTGTTTGATTCGCTGGTGGCTACATCAGCTGTATGTCTTGATGGAACATATCTAGGCTCACCCATATATGTAATACACCCCCGTCGGCCCGCCCGTCTATGTATTATCCCCCACGTCGGCCCACCCGTCTATGTAATACATCCCATGTTGGCCCACCCGTCTATATAATTATACCCCACCTCGGCCCACCTGTCTATGTAATAAATATTTTATCACACCCTTGGCCCACCGGTCTATTTGATATCCCTTTCGTTCGGCCCACCTCTATATGTAATACACCCTACGTCAGCCCACCCGTCTATGTAATATTCCCCTACCTCGGCCCACCCATATATGTAATACACCCACATTGGCCCACCCGTCTATATAACAATATTTGCCTTACATCTCTCTTCAGCCCAGTTGTCTATAATATCCTACTCTACATATCACCCAGATGGGCCCACCCATCTCCATGAATAATAATATGTGTCCCGGCCCATCCGTCATCATCGAGAATATACACAACATGGGCCAATGATCAGCTGGCCCGTCTCATACGGGATATTATGGAGGTCGGGTGGCCCGTATAATACGGAATTTGTCACTGAAGGGGCTCAATAAAGTCCTCATCCTGATACCTGTACTCATCAGCTAATGCAACCTCCTCAATCACATCCATAAGTTCATCATCTCCAACCTCAGAATATGCTGGATCACCATCCTCGTCACTCTCGTTCACCACTCCAACTCTCTCGTTATCATCGTCATCCTGGAAAAATGATGACTGCACCTGGTCTCGAGTGGCTCGAAGCAAATCCTCATTTATAGGACCCCAATGCTCGACTGGCCAAGTGCAAGGGATCTCTCGAACCTTGTTCTTCCAGACAACACAGATGGACAGAAGCTCCTCTGCACAGGCCCTGAGGTGGAATGGCATCACGAGATCATTGGCTGCCGAAAAATTAAATGTTGGTTATGGTATATTCTGACTACATGCACCAGGATCTCTCAATGCAGTCTGGACGGCCTCCCACTCTGCTAACATCCATTCCTGCATCACAGACCGCTCTCGCATCAAACGAGTCTCCTCCTCAATGCAACAATCTAATTCAAGCTGTAAACAAATACCAGACCTGGTGGCCTCATCCGATAACCATGCCGGTGGGTGCATGCCGTCGTCGTCGAGGCCAATATCTTGCCAGATTTCATCATCCACATCAAGTAGGAAGATGCCTTCACGAGCAATAGGATGAGGGGGAATAGCATATGGGGGAGCTCGCCGTTGATGTATGAGGGACTGTAGCTGAGTACATAGGCCATTGTAAGTTGAAACTAGTTTGAGAATTGCAGGTTCTTGCCGTTTGATTGAATACTGGGTGTTTGAGCAAAGCTTGTGTTCTGTTGAACAACACATGAGACATGCTGAAAAAGTAAGGCACAAAAGAGTAGTAATGTACCATTTACTGTTGCTCGATACAACCTCTCTAGCCTCTCCAGTTCAAATTTGCGTTGACGGAGACGGTCCCTAATATGAGTTTTTACTGTGCGAGCATTCAAGCAGATGGTAAGGTAGATGTCATTCTTCATCGTCATAAGATTGGCCTGTCCTTGCGGTCCACGGGTAGCCTTACAACGTCGAAGGGTATCTGCAATTTTGGCACGTCGTGACCAAGCGTCGGCGAGCTGCAGATTGAACTCCATGACATTAGCAATCATGCCTACATAAAGCTGCATCTCTAGCTCACGGACAGAAGTCTTGTGGGCGTCCAGGGTCTTCTCCAGCGCAAGAATAGTGGTAATGACCTCCACTGCCTTGTTCTTGGATTGCCCTATAAAATTTAATCAGTAAGACAGCAAGAACACTAGTAAAACTCTTACATGGGATGGGTCGGGTCTGGTGAGCAATTTGTGCCTTCCATTCAGCACGAAGGATATCCTCGTTGACATCTAAGTCCAGTAAACCGTCCAGAGCTGCGTTCTTCTTAATCTGGCAATGTAGCCATCGCCGATGGAGCCAATGTCCGTAGCCTTGGATGGATTGTGTGTCCAGGTGGCGAATTTGAACATCGAGGACGAAGAGACATTGATGGAACTACAGTAGAATTAGAAATAAGATATACACGTGAATATAGACTTACTTACCCCAGAAATGCGTAACAATGGGATGAGTTGCTTGAGAGAACTCCATAATCGTTCGCATCCCTCACCATCAGACAATCCAAAACCCTCGCGCTTCCTCGGATGGTAGATGATCTGACAGGGCCATTGATGGCATAGGCATGGAATACCGCAACAGCGAAGGATATGCGCGATAGGGTATTGTCATCAAGAAGATTCCATTTTCGGCAGCTTCGTTCGAGTTGACATCCGATGTCATAGAGAAGTCCTACAGTCATCTGAGGGGGTATGTGCTTGAACAACTGGTCCAGGAGAGCGAGTGCGTAGTGTTGCTTTTCCCCTGCTGATGTGAGGTTGACAAGCCAGAGGACACGGTCATGTCTGCATAGAAGGGCCATCAGGCCTGTGTCAGTAAAAAAAACAAGTACTTGCCTTTTCATGCTTTTCATCTGCAGCAACGAAGGATTCTCCACATCCATTCAACACAGACACTGGCACACGCATCCCTTCTTCATAGCGATCCTCCTCCTCTTCCGCTCTCGAGGCTCGCATTTGACGTCTTTCTCCACAACAACTTTTTACAAAATCCTCCATTGCTTTGACATCGTCGTTTGACAGAAAGAATGTTGGAGTCAGATTAGGAGGGTCGATACTGCTAGTATTGCGAGGATTAGTCGATCGCTTTTGAGTAAAGCAGGCATCTATGCAAACAACAACGTCTGGGCTGGTATTGTCAATTAAAAGTGGTACAATACAAGCTGAGACACAAACTTACATAGAACGAGCATCTGCTCCATGGCAAGCATTTCCTCCGAAACAAAGCAGGCAATGAGAACGAAGGTATTCAGATGGCTGATCGATGAGTGGGATACGTGCCTGACCCCTCCGAACATCGGCGATGACAGTAGAAATGTGATTGCGAGCCAAGATGCTCAGCACTCAGTACCAGTGGAAAGTATTGCTGAAACGACGACACAAGTTATTCTGATGAAAGACTGAGCATCATTGTACGCGAGAGGATTGGAAAGGCTAACCTTGCATGACAACTTCTACCCCATTCCATCTCAAAAGGTTTCCACCACATCGCACCATGCAGTTTGGTTGGGAGCCTGGCGTACGAAGAGAAGACGGACGA
The DNA here is from genome assembly GCF_016647785.1 of Suillus fuscotomentosus. Taxonomy (NCBI): domain Eukaryota; kingdom Fungi; phylum Basidiomycota; class Agaricomycetes; order Boletales; family Suillaceae; genus Suillus; species Suillus fuscotomentosus. Next base: position 27,479 of record NW_024539704.1, read on the forward strand.
ACTCTAAAACGCGCAAGTCGACCGTGAGTGAGGGGAGCGAGAGGAGCGCATGGAAACAGACCGCGACGAAGGAGTTGGAGGGATACAGGGAAACACGGGCATGTGATGATGTTAATTTCTTTCAATGCTGGAAGATACGTGAGATATATTGTGGAGAAGAGTGAAAAATAACATACCATCGAAATGCACACATGCAACTGTAATCCTCCGAGTCCTACACCCAGCTTGACAAACTGCAAGATCTTGCTGAGCTTCTCCCGGTGCGTTGGTATAATGTAACACTGAAGTTTGTTGGATATAGGATAAATACAGTACAAGTAGGGACGGAATGACATCTTGTGACCATCTGCGCCACTGGTTGGCCCTTTTCTGTGAGCTGGTCAGACAATGGCCAATAGGATCATTGGAGAAATGTAGGGAGTCGCTGAAGAGAACCTCATCAGTGATATCTTCTTGTGTTACCAATGTCCTGGACGCAGGCAATGGACGGCAGAAGTTTTGCTGTGTGAGGCGTTGGCGTCTGGGCAAGACCAACACAGGAGGCGGGGCAGGGAGATATAGATTGAGTTTTCTTGTCTGACGAGGACGTCGCAATGCCGTGTTCATCCAAGGCTCACAGACAATAGTGATGGGCGGCGGAATTGAAGGGCATTCTTCCTGCGTGCGGGAGATCACCTTGGAGGGTTCACGATGGTGTGGCTTTGGACGACGAACAGCCATAATGAATGCCGTTGACTCGAAGTCACACAGAAGGCCACCAACAACGCAGAGTCAGTTGGAGGAACTATCCACGCGCTATAGGGCGCTCAAGCGCAGGAAAGCGTGCGCGCATATTCATCGCGAAGCGCATGAATGGTGTGCGCATGGTGCACGTTGCGCGGGAAAGCTGCGCCTCGTATAGGGATAGCTGCAGGTAGCGCACGGAGTGATGCTACAAGTTCGTGCTATGTACTCCTTGGTGGACACTGCCATATCACGCCATGAGACGCACAAGTCTCTACAATGGTAAGATTGCACAAGGACTGAGCAATTTTGAGCATTTATCAAAATTATTGGGTCTCGCACAACATCAATTGTTAAAATACACATTTCAAACATAAGATGAGGCCTACATGTATCATAACTAACTCGAAGCATATGTGATGAGACAAACATGAGAATGCATAAGAAAAACATATGAAAAAACATACAAAAGGAATAAGCATAATGTGTAGACATTACCAGAAGACGTTGCCAGAAGTGGACAGTAACAAGGGCTGCAAAGTTAGTAATATTCATCTTCCTTGAACGTGATGGCAAATGAGAACGGGAGGTGCTGACAATTTGCGACTGGGCCTGCCCTGAATGTATACAGGAACTGATACAATAATATGACAGTTAGCAAACATATGTAGAAGTCAGGGTATAGCAACACACTTGTCATGCACCCTGACACGGCGCCTCTCCTCTACCGTTTCACACTCCAAGTGTTCAGTCTCCAGAGCAGATTCATAATGGAGCCGAGTCCATTTTCGAATATCTGAATTGTACATTGGCATAACATTGTTATATGCATGTTGATGTCGCAGTGCTCCTTTGTGAGACAGCTTGTATCGAGAGTGGGACCGGATGTGCGAGTAATCTGAGGTTGGCACAGGAGTTGACGAGCATGAAATAGGAGGGGGAGATGAGAATTGCGAAGATGGTGTTGACGGTGACGAAGGCAGGAGGTCGTCAAAGACTCGGTTAGTAGGGCGACGTGAGCATGGGGCTTCCCAGGAGATCCTCATGGATAACTTGGTTAGTATATTGACGAGAGCATGAAGCTTCATGGTTGGAGCTCGGAGCTGCATTGTTGAAGCGCGAAGCTCCAATAGTTGAGCGCAAAGCTTCCATAGTTGAGCACGAAGCTGCTGAATTAGAGATTGCGGGTTTTTGGATTACCTCGTTGGTGCGGTGTCTAGGAGTGTCGTCTTGTGGAAGTGTGGAAGGTCCTTGATGAACTTCTCCGAGTCTTGGAGGGTGTGAACGACCCTGCCATCAGTGTCGATGACGAGCGGGATGAGACACACGTTTGAGGCCTGCATCTCAAGAGCAAGAATATCACCTGTGGTTGTGATATCAGCTTGTGTATGATTTGCAGTATCCAATATGTACTTTCAGGCCATCTGCTGATATGCAATACTACACTTGGCTCCTTTGCAATCGGCCCCTTCTTCCTTCCCTTGTCGCCTGACTTCTTGGACTTGCCTTTGCGCTTCTTCGCCTTCACTGCCTCTGCCTTGCTGTCATTGTCGTTGTTGTCAAGGCCTAACTCGGCCTCGTACATGGCTCCGAGATGAATCCTGAGATATGGAGCAACCAATGCACGTAGTTGACTTGCAGATAGAGCCTTGAGATCAAAATCGGGGCCAGGCGGGGGAACACCGGTGGGCCAATCATGTACGCAAAGCTTCTCGGCGTACAGGATGTCCAACATGGTCAGCCACCTACTGTTCGAGGATTTGAGCGGGTGCCGGCCTCAGCTATACAACATATAGTCAGTACAGTAGAAATACACTGCAATTAAATGAACATACCAAATTTCTCACTGATCATCATGGGCGCCACCTTTCTGTTCCTATCACTGGCTGTGTGGGTGGGCCTTGTAATGAGCTTGTTGCTTCACCTTCCAAGCCTTAAGGTCTTCAACCCCACTGGCGCAGCAAAGTATGAGCGACCGGGGCGACCCTCCAGACGCGAAGTCTAGGAGTGGGAGATCAGCGACACGAAGTCAACTGATCAAATGAGTGAACGGCACAAAGCCAATTCATAGTGCCAGGAACCGTCGTTGTTGGACATATTGAGGGTGGGGAAGGTGGGATGATCAGATCAAGGGCGGGGAAGGCGGGATCGAGGGGCAGCGAAGACAGTATAAAGGACGGAGTGTTGTCAATGTCGATGAAAGAGTGAAACTTGTGAATTGTGGGACTTTCCCAGAAGTCTACAAACGTCTGCAAACTTCGACTTTTCGACTCAATTGGGAAGTTCCCACCTTGTTACTCAATTGTCTCATTTCCTTCTCTGCATTCTCCTTCCCCAGTTCCAAGTTCCTTCTTTGCCCTCAGACCACAACATCCACACGTCAAGCCCATCAAGTTCATCATCGCGATTGATCCAACAACCATGGTTCCTGGTGTTTTGAATTGGCTTCGTGCCATTGACTCATTTGATCAGTTGACTTTGTGTCACTGATCTCCCACTCCTAGACTTCGCATCTGGAGGGTCACCCCGGTCGCTCATACTTTGCTGCGCCAGTGGGGTTGAAGACCCTCTTGGGCGGGCTTTGCCTTCGCACTTGGCTCATTTCTGGTGCACCACACACTGCTGCAGACTTCCTCTCATATTTCAGGTGTGCCAATTGTTCACCTTTCACTTGTCAGGCTCATCAGTGAGTTTTTGATATCTTTGATCTACAATCTCTCCTGATGCATATCTTACATTATAGCACCCGTCACTTTAGCTACATCTTCCTTTTTGGTAAGTATCCTTTTCATCATCTCATTAATCTGTATACTGACCAGCGCTTAGACTCTCACCATACCATATCAAACTCTGAGGTGTGTTTGCCTTATACCTGTCAGCACATATTCTAACTTTCACAGTTTTCCATCATGCCCAACACTCTGACAATGTTCAAGGGTGACCCGACACTTTGTGCATGTATGTGATTTTGTCTTTTAGCATCCTTACTTACTTATGTGCATGCATCCTGCAGCTTGGTTACAATCTTACGATGCCCTCGCCATCGCCATCCAGGACAATCTAGTCATCACTACGCCCAACATGCAATTCGTTCCCAAGTTCCACCATTTCGAAGAAGAAAATGTACAAGCCTGCGCCGATGGTCATTTTGGTGTTGTCGACTGCTTTCAATGGCCTCAAGCCTATGACAACATCTTTTGCAATTCCGTCTGCATTCCTCGTAAGGAGGTTTACCTGTTCCCGCACCCGCTTCACTGGGCGTGGTACACTCCCAAGCAAAAGGACTTCAAGACCATCCCAGGCAATTCATTCCCTGTAGGCACGCTTGCCTCTGACAAGGTCGAAGGACTGGAGTCACTCCTCAAATTAGTGGAAAAACGTGTACAGGACTGGAGGGCCAATCGACAAGTCAAAAAGGATGTCATCATCAATTGTGTCATCTCTCTTCGACACGGTATCTTGCGGCTCAAAAAACATCCCCTGACATTTCGCGATCTCCTCATCTTCGTCATGGATGCCCAATGCCTCTTCCTTGAAATCCACTCTTTTATGGATTGGGTTCTCATTGCCCAACCTCGCATCTCCTCTGGCATCGGGACTGTCATCGTCAATTCGGAATGGATGGGCGCTTTCATGCATGACAGTGACATGTGCAACAAGCTCCACATGGCTGAGTATAAATGACGAATTGTACTATGTTCCATTACCTGTTAATCTCCGTAATGCACTGTCAGATAAGGTTATGCTTTGTATTAGTAGGCTCAGCATACGTTGCAGTGTCCCCTAGTCCCAATTTAGTAACAAGGTGAGTGCCTCACACTGTTAACTCTGATCTGATATGTTTTTGTAGACATCCTACTCCCAAGTCATAGCTAGCGACCCATGTCGTTCTGCGATTGTATTTTCTATTAACTTTGCCATAGCTATTATCTATTCGCTCACACGAAACATATGTTTCTCTGCTTACGTTTCCACTAATTCCTACAGTACAATACTTATGGCAGGAGACGAGAAAGTATCCGCTATGCAGATACGTTATTGAGTATTTTTTTATTAATTTGACGTTATTGTTACCCTGATTCACTCCTGTAGTCTGCCAGTGAATCACATCCCCAGCCATCCAGATGCATCCATCCACTGTCCTCCAAGTTCTCTAGTGCGTATATTTCTGTTTTTCTCACTTGTATATTGTTCCACTTTATTTTTATCATGGACCCTTACTTATATATATCTCTACATACCTACTCAGTAGCGCTTCGGCTCCGCATGACAGCGCTTAGGCGCCTATATAAGCGCCAGCAGTACATACTATTACTGTACTTACTTTCCAACTTACTTTTCCTACCTTTTACTTACCTTTTCACCCAACTTTACTTACATACTTAATACCTAGAAAGTCACAGTAGAAATCTATTCATTAGCACATCACATCTCACATCTCTTATCTTGCTTTATCTCATCACTTAAGCTTAGTCTCTCATTTCCGCATACACACGCGCACTTTCCCATGCTTCGCGCAATACGTGCACGGGTTCCCGTGCCTTGCGCGCACCTGCGCTTTCTCACGCCTCGCTTCAGCACGTACCTCTAGATCTTCGCTGCACTCACTTCCCCTTTAGGGTCAAACACACTTGTCTCCTCAAGTAACGCAGACTAGGCAACACACGACCTTACAACTATTTACAGATACAGTCAGGAGCATCATTTGTTCCTCTCAGTATTGTGTTTTCTACACCATGATCCAAATCTAGCTTTGTTTGCTTACCAACTTATGCTTTAGACTTTGATATCAACTTCAAGAATACATCCCATTTCGCTACCTTCAACAATTATCTTACATATGTGGTTTGTACAATGTTATTGTGAATTTACGTTTGACATCTTTAGCTGCAGGGAACACAGAAGCCTGAAGAGAAATCAGTCAGGAGTATGAATGTCATAACCAATTTCTCATTTGATGTTGATGGAGATGTCATAATGGTATGTCCCACCTTTACTCTTGCAATCTCACTTAATATTGCTACAGGAAATCCATCAGCCATATGACGAATTGGAGGCGCATATGGATGTTGATGCAGACTTTGTCGCAGTGAGCACATCTTACTATATTCCAGTTCGTTTGATTGACGAATATTTTAATTCTTAGCATGAAAGCATGGATATTGCGCAGGCAGCTGGCAAATTGGAGTGGTGTATGGATGTTGATGCAGACATTGTCGTGGTGAGCACGTCTTACTATATTCTACTTCATTTGATTGATGAATATCTTAATTCTTAGCATGAAAGCATGGTTATTTCGCAGGTGGCTGATGAATTGGAGTGGTATATGGATGTTGATGCAGACATTGTCATGGTGAGCACGTCATACTATACTTCACTTCCATTGATTGACCAATATTTTAATTTTTAGCACGACAACATGGTCATTGCGTAGGTGGCAGATCTATATACTTCTCCTCACGTCTAAGCGGATATCACACAGCCCACTCTTGTAATGGCCCAGTAAGCTTCTGCTATGGAAATTTCACCCCTCCCCCCCTATCACTATATCTTTGATATCAATATTTCATTGAGTCATGCTAATTCACACTTGTATACACCATATTCTACCCCATACCATTGAGATTGTGTTATGACAATGTCACTGTAATTACATGCTGAATCAGACAAGTTCTCCACAATTCCACCATGCAATACACTTAAAATCATGCTGCATATAACATCCTGCCTTGCACTCCAATCAGCACACCACAGAAGTTGGCAGTGACACATATGTCATCATGAGTCACCTCGTAGATCTACCTAAGGACAAGGGTGATAATAATGAATTACAAAGATATCCCATCCCCTGTGTTCCTTCCTGTAATTGATTGTGGGCCTATCTCATCCCTCATGGTCCTTCCCATAATTGATTATGGGTCTTTCCCATCCACCGTGGTCATTCCCTGGATTGTGGGGATGTCCCATCCCTCAGACCAGGTGGCTTAATGGTGGATATCTGAATAGTGCAATCCACGAGTGATGACTCTGTAGGCATAGGCAAGTAGCTGAGACTAGCATTGGTGGATCAATATCTGAATAGTGCGATCCCCAAGTGATGACTCTGTAGGTGTAGGCGATTTTATAGACATATTGGTGTGAGGTAGATGTGTGATCATTTTCAGAGGGGAGAGATCCCGGGCTGAGGGGGGGGGGCATGAATAAATTATCATTTTTAGAAGGGAGAGATCCTGGGCTGAGGGGGGGGGCAGTGAATGAATGATCATTTTGTGTTTTCTAATCCTATTTCATAGACATATCTAATAGTAATTACAGTCATTATGTGACCCATTAGCTTGCACATTAGGTGCCAAGAATGCGCCCAAAATTTTCATTTTTGGCGCAGAAAATTGGGTGGTATTTTGATTGTTGGACCATCCCCAACATATTTTATTTTGGACCCTATGCACTTGGGGAAAGACCAACAAACATCGGCCAGACCATCTAAAAAGCACCCCTTAGGTGAAAACCCTTATAGGTATAATATAACCTAAGAGGTACTTGAAATGGGGTGACCAAAGTGCAAAAGTAGTATGAGCGAGAGGATTGAACATCAAACATGAACAGGTAAGGTACTACTACTATGGCTGAGCTTTTAGCACATACAAGCGACCAAAGTCAGTGACTCAGTCCATTCAGTTGCGCAAAATAACTCTTACTGGTACACTCCCATCATTTTCATCAAATTTCATGCAATGAATGACTTTCATTTACCCTGGACTCTTCAAGGTCATTCCCAACCAATCAACTGTGTGCTGTTGTCAGACAACGGAAAATTGGTGGCAAGTGGAGGTAACATGGATTTTGATGCTTAGTGCATTTTGGCGCTGATATTTTATGTTTGCATCTCATCATATTCAGCTGATGATGGTCTGGTACTTGTCTGATTATTAAAAAATGGGGACTTGTTACAGAACATTAGTTCTAAACAAGGACCTGTCTCGGTTCTACAGTGGTTCTGCAACAACCAGGATTTAGACTCACAATGTATCATTTCTAGGGGGGCAGATGTACTATTCAATTATAGAAAAGACCACATGACAGAGTTTGTGAAAGGTGTTGAATATCTTGCTGGAACTGAAACATTTCCCCTGCAAGGATGTCTTTTGCTTAACCAGCCAGTATACAGTGTGTGAATCTGTGATAAAAAGATCTCATTTTGGATGATAATTCTATGACAGTTGCTGTCGCAGCTGGGAGCAGAGTGACTATGCTATGCCTTGTCATAGATTGTAGAGGTAAGCATTGGCTCATTTGTGGCATTATAGGTAACCTCATCAGATTTAGTATTGTACAGTCCCATGTGAACACATTCTCACTGAACCCCCATTGACACACCCTCTGAAGTAAGCCCTTGTATGCAGGGTTCATTTCCATGACAGTGGTCACTCAGTAATGGTGGTATTCTTGGACTCTAAAGAAATGTATGCATACTCTTTGCCACATCTTTGACTATTATCAGCATGTCATGGAGCATATCACCATGGAAGGAGCAGTGGCAGGATAAACTCACAATGAGAATGTTAGTGATTTGAGTTTGTACTATTATTCTGGGTGCATAGCCAGCTGACTGGATCTACAGCAGGAACACAGCTTGGTCTTTGGAAACCAGGCTGCTTTTTGTTTGGAACCTCATTGACAGCATAGATGTATACCACTTGGCTGACCACCTGGTCTTTGTTCGACAGTTTTCTATCAAGATTCAGAGGAATAACATCAAGCAGGTTGAATTTGTATGCCATGGAAAATATGCCCTGTGTGGCAGTATACTGGTAAGGTGCATATTTAGGATGTCCAGAAGGGTGTCCAAGTTACTTTGTTGCATCATGCGGATGGTAAGTTCACTTGATACTCATTAGTGTTGCCTCAGTTGAGTCGTTTGAACAGAATCAGTGTGCATTCAGACAGTCAGTTTGTCATTGTTACATCTCCACTGCTGCTGCTTATTTGCTCTCCTAGGTACATGTTTTTCATTGGCTGTGTTCGCTGGCATCTGCGGTACCTTGTTTCACTTAATCAAGTATTATGAAGCACATGTTTAGCTTTTTAGAGTACAAACATCTTATGTATAACTAGATGCATTTCAAGAACTAAATAATCCCTACAAATCTGTAGGATACAATCCATACTGAGAGGTCAAAGAAGGTCCATGTTCTTAGGAAATATCCCACTCCAAACATCACTGTCGGCCAGATAGGTAGGTCACTGTAATATGTGATGTAGAAAGGTTGAAAGGTTGAAACTTGACAAAGGGCATCGAGATTGGCCAAGTTAGAGGTTGGATCGACCAACATGGCTAGACTCTGCTAGTTTCCAATTGGATGAATTCCCATGACTCAGTATAGTGTGTGATGAGGTATCAGGTAATTGACAAAGGGATCATTGACCCGGAAATGCGAACAAAACTTGGGCTAGTAGAAATCCCCATTCATCAACCCTAAGCCTTGTGTCTGTCACAGAGATTCTGATAAGGGCTGATAAGGTCAATGTGTGAAGGTGAGATGTTGAATGATAAGACACCAGGGGAAAGAAAGTGCAAAGTGAGAATTGTCTGGGAAAAGTTATCAAGATGAAGTGCATCAAATGATAATTGAACTTACCTCGCAATCTCAGCAACACATTGAATGACACCATGATGGTCACACCTAGTTTGATATATATGCTCAGGCTATCCACCAACTTGCTGATTCCCAGTTGGAATTATGCATACAAGCAGCCTTCCCAATGAAATATCCTCTAAGATGTGTAAAGTAAGGTAAACAATCATGCTGATTCTCGATCACACTTGATTTCGCATCAAAATGAATAATTAGCACATTTTTATAAAGGAAACAAAGCCACACATACAACTTCTGGATAGGTACATATAGCACTAGTAGTCCTAGGCCAGGATTCAGAATCTCCACATGTACTATTCTCGCTACTTCCCTCCTTTAACAAACTGCCATGTTTTCAGACATGAGCGTACACCCAATCCTCCTGTTGATCATGCACATATAACAAACCACAACATATTCTAGCCTGATTTGGACAAGCATGTTGTTCAGAATCTGGCACTCACAAAAACTCCGAATGCAGATGACCCAGATGACCCTGATACCAATATGAGTAGGTGATATGAATGCTTTTGAGGCATTCTGAATATGACCTATAATTTAAGCTCATAGTAATACTATTTTGAAGCATCCCAAGTTCACAGTCATCTATCCTTCAAATCCTAGACAAACATCTTTTCCCACTAGTGAGTTGACTGCAGTGCTTACTAAGTAAAGGGTGAAATGTGATAAATTCCCTTGCCAGCTAGGCAAGCGGTCAGTGGTATCACTTCTGATCTGTCAGCTAATACCCTGTCCCAAGGTACTACTTTGGTAGTGAGAGTCAGATTTCAGGTGAACTAATCATTCTCAAGGTCTTTCTGTTATTGTATGTCCACACAGAACATTGTCCAAGCCCGGTGATGGAGGATATTGTTTAAAGGAAGCACATAATGCTAGCTATAGACAGTTTCAGGTAAGATTCCAGATGTAAAAGGGACTCATTCCTCATCCTTCATTCAGTCTCTGTTACTAGAAAGTCTCGCATGAATTATGTCTGAAGTACTTCAATGTGAAGGTTGCATACCATGAATAGGCTCCCGATACAATCATGCAGTACTATCTTGCAGTATGTGATCTGTAACAAGTCTGAAATGAATCTAATGGTTGTAATGTATTAAGGCTTGAGAAAGGTACCCTGAGCTTGACTGATATGCTTTGTACTGGCCAGCTGAAGATTTTGCCTGCATATACCTCAAGAATTCATCTGCTCAGGCTTGAAGGAAGGAGTGAGTTAGGGTGAATAATAGTGCCCATTGAGATCATAGTTGGGCAAAAGGTGCAATGGATGTCATTGAAAAGTCTCCTGCAGAATTACATTAGTGTAGGGTCATGATACTGTCTTTGGGAAGTCATGCGTCTCTGATTGCGATATGTTTGCAATAAATGGATAGATAGTATAATGGTGATCAAACAAAAGCTAGTATTGGTATTTTTTGGTGATATTCCAATATTCCAAAAAATATCAATACAAGCATGTTTATGTTCAACTGTGGATAACGATGTTGAGCCCAAATGAAATGGCTATCATCATCATCATCATCATCATCATCATCATCATCATCATTGCCAAAATTCCTGAACTTCCAACGTACCTTCATCCTTGCTACTTCCTGGGTGATATTGAGCATGACGAGGCCCTCAAGGATGAGATGGTGATAAGCTGTCCATACACATATTTAATTTTCTCAGCTATGGGTTGCTGGAACACATACCTGACAATAGATGAGAAAGGAACAATGGACAAGCTTAACGCACTTGAAAACACAGGTAATATGAGGTTCATTCCTGCCTTGATTCTGGTGGATCTCAGATCTGACATAGTCCTGACAATCATGTAAAATAGTACAGTTATGGGTGTTGAGATCTGTGGTTCCTTTGTTGCAGCCTGTTTCATTCATCAGTAATTGGCTGAAATGTTCAAAGTCAATGCACTGCAGGCATTTTCCCATGTTCCTCCACCAAACATTCAAAAAACATTGATTGAGAAGATAGAAATTTCCCCTCATTTTTCTTGTCAAAATATTGAAAAAAAGTAATTCATGTTTCAATGATGCTCTGTGTGTGGGACATGATGCAGAAATTGGTCATGTTTCCTCAAGAATAATGCTGTATTTTCCATCCATTGTCCTTGAAATAATAGCTTAAAATAATGTTAATTTTCTTCCCTGTATTTTTCAAATATACACAGAACATTTGAAAAATATAGTATATTATATTTGAAGAACATAAAGAAGAAAGTTAACATTATTTGAAGCTGTTATTTCAAAGACAATAGATGGAAAATACAGTATTATCCTTGAAGGAACATGACTAATTTTTGCATCATGTCCTACACACAGAACATCATTGAAACATGAATTACTTTTTTTAAATGTTTTGACAGGAAAAATGAGGGGAAATTTCTATCTTCTCAATCAATGGTTTTGAATGTTTGGTGGTATGTCAAATCATTAGCCAGAGCCCTCTTTATCAATTATAATAATTGGTCTGCAAAATCAATTCTTAGTGTATCCCAGTCAGTGGAAGCTGTCTTCAATCACCCTTTCATTGTCAATGGGTGACTTTTGTGTAAGAATTAACAGAAACAAGTACTGATCTGTAAATGTTTGACAGCTTGGCCTCGGCCATTTTGGCAGAGAAAATCTGTAAACCACTTCCTTGGAACCTCGTTGACAGCACAGATGTGATATTAGTGAGGTGTTGGTTGCATGCGGATGGTAAGTCTTCACTCAAGAATTATCACCCAGTGTGCATTCAGACATCCATGCTTTGTTGTCATTAACAGCTTTGCTTCAACATTCAGCGTCAAAATGTGTTGATTTAACCACCTTGATTCAATTTGCCTCACAGCAACACTACAACATGTGTTTCTCCTCATGTTTTTGACTCAATGCAGTAATGCCTGCATCTTCGTTACTCTTTCATTGACAATCATTCAGTTCCTTTGTCACTGTATTGTGTCATGATAATAGTACACTGTCCTTTTTGGAGTGAAGATTGTTTTGAGAAAGTCACAATCAATTGATTTCCACTTAAATAGCACGTGAATATAGCAAGGTGAATTGTGGCCTGTCTGTCAATTCAATATTATACTGCACCATGCCCAAAGACAACCCAAACCACTGTACATGTACATGTCACACTTCTTATCGTAAAGAGTCAGTGGCCTGGGCCCATATGTCCAGGATTACCATATCACCCCTTCCTTCAACACATTGTCTTATCTGTTCAATGGTCAAGGCCTTGGAGTTGCGGGAATCTATTTCACCAATGAACTCTGCAACTCCATCCCCAACTGAGTCACAGCTATTTTTTTTTCCACCCTGTCGATTATATCCAGCCTTTCTAGCCTTTCTGACTTGCTGGCTGGCTCCCCTGACTCATCTAAACCATCTAACCATGTGCCTGAGGTATATCATGGTCTATTTTTGCTATTATATCTTTGCCTAAACGGCTTGCTTTTTCACAGATCTCTAGCAGTACCAAAACCAAGGCCAAACTCACTGAACTTCAAGCTGAGGCCATCACTCTGAGAGAAGCAATTGATGAATGCAACACTGTCATCCAGAAGGTAAGTACATACACATGACTGATGTTGTTCCTACACATCATCTGCACAGGTCACCAAGGCTTGCAATTCATACCTCCAATGCTCAATTTGCTACCTTCTGATGTCAAAATCTTATGCATCTGTTTTTTCCCATGTTTTTCCCTTACTTTTCTAATGAATTACCAGGCTTGCATGTGGTCATTCATACTGCTGTCCTTGCATTCATAAATGCTTCAGCAAAAGGCTGGAGCAACAAATGTGATTGTGCAATCTTCCTGAGCACCTTCAGCCTCCATTTGATAACTACAAACTGGAAAATCAGGGTGTGAGAATCTGACTAAGCCAAAGGGAGGTCCCAAAAAGCTCTGCTTCTCGGCTACAATTATGTCCCCTATAGCGTGAGAATCCATTGACGCCGTGTGAAGATATGGCTATTTTAATTAGGTGACTCATTGGGACACTTTTTTGAGTTTCTATTAAAATATGAAAATCAGATCATTTAGACATGACACCATTTACAAATATATATATAAATGGTCCCATATTGACAATATGGTCTCATTTTAATATCCTGTACATATATAAACCCTTCCAATAACATCATGTCCCTCATAATCAGCATGAAGTCTATTTCCTCTTCTCAAAGAGATAATATTCTTTTTCTCTCCACCTCTGGTCTATCTATCAGGCAGATTGCCTCCAAAACTGGTCTGGGGAAGTCAACTATTGCCAGGGTTATCAACCAGAATATTCCCAACAAAGAAAATGTCAAAATGGGTCGTCCTTCTAAACTTACTCTGCATGACAAAAGAGCTCTTGTTCATCATATTATATCTGGAAAGGCCTCTACTGCTGTTCAAGCCACAAAATACATCAATTCCATCATCACTACCACTGTCTCCACTCAAACAGTCAGGAACACCCTCAAGGAAGCCAATCTTAAAGCTGTAGTCAAGAAGAAGAAACCCCTACTGTCACTAGCCCATAGGAAAAGGAGACTAGCATTTGCTTTAAAGCACCAGCACTAGACTATAGAGGACTGGAAGAGAGTTATTTGGTCAGATGAAACTAAAATCAATAGAATGGGGTCAGATGGTCAAGAGTATGTTTGGAAAAAGGCAAGAGATCCACTTGGAGAAAAAGAAGTGAAAGGTACTCTTAAGTTTGGAGGAGGAAATATGATGGTGTGGGGCTGCATGAGGTGGCATGGGGTGGGAATTCTATGTGAGGTGGAGGGGAGGATGAATACAGAGCAGTATGTCTCCATTCTGGAGGAGTGTCTGCTCAAAAGCATGCAAGAATCAGGTATTGATGAAGAAGACATTATCTTCCAACAAGATAATGACCCCAAGCATACCTCAAAGTTGGCCACCAAATGGTTTGAGGACCATGATATTACTGTCCTATCATGGCCAGCACAGTCTCCAGACCTCAATCTCATTGAACATCTTTGGGAATTACTCAAGAGAATGCTTGCTGCCTATCAAGACCCACCTAATGGACTATTTCAGTTATGGGAGAGAGTTGTAGTAGAGTGGGGAAAGATTGCTAAGGAGAAGTGTCAGAAATTGATAGAAAGTATGCCTAGGAGGGTAGCAGCAGTCATTAAAGCTAAGGGAGGAAACACTAAGTACTAGACTTATAGAGATTATGTATAATTGATTTAAACTCAAAAAAGTGTCCCAATGAGTCACCTAATTAAAATAGCCATATCTTCGCACGGCGTCAATGGATTCTCACGCTATAGGGGACATAATTGTAGCCGAGAAGCGGAGCCTTTTGGGACCTCCCTTTGACTTAGTCAGATTCCCACACCCTGGCTCGCAATAACACAATTACATGAAAACCTACAAACATTGGGACACTTTTTTGAGCCACTGTACATGAATATTCAGTAGAGGGCCAAGGTAGTTGGATATTATGCAGATGGGTGTATTAAGGTAGATGTGTATGAGATAGATGGGTAGGTACTTGTTATCACATTCACAGGTGGGCCCAGACCCATATTAAATTAGACAGGTGGGCCGAGGGTATTATAAAATATTGTATTAGACAGGTGGGCCCAGACACATTAATTAGATGGGTGGGCTGAGAGTGTTCTATAAAATATTTCATTAGACGGGTGGGCCAAGGGTAGTATAAAATATAGATGGGTGGGCCCATGTGTATCATAATTGTAGACATGATGGAGCTAAGGTAGTTGTACATCAACCAAATCAGAGGAGGTAATAAATCAAAGTTACTGAGTTCCCAGAGTAGCAGGTGATCTCTGGACATGGCCTTTGATGGTGCATAGGTTGTCTTGCAGAATGTGGAATCCTGGGTGTGAGGCTTGTGTTGCCCTATGAGAAGCCAAATTCCAACCATCAAAATTTGAGTCAATCATACTGAGTTCCAAGTTCTGAGACCCAAGAGTCGACAAATGAATATCTGATATCCAGTACATTTCCAATCAGATAGTATTTAATTAAGCAATGGATGATAATAATACATCTTTGACAGCCAACATTATCCAAGGCTTCCTTATCTGATCCTCACTATCTCCACCTCTTTTAACACCAAAGTCTGGACATCCAGCATTCAGCATCTGATTTCCCAATATCAACATCCAGCATGAATGTTTCTTCCCCTTCCACTTCTGATAGCATAAACATCTGGTGCACTTGGGCCCTGACTGTCACTTATGAAGCAGGGGAATATACTGAACAGAAATTCAAGGCAGAGAAGACTGGAGGTGACCCAGTCATACCTTCTCCTAACCTAGACACTGATCTGGTGATGGTGTGCTATCGCTTGGCTGATTACTCATAAAGGCATATAAAAATCCCAGTGGGTCTTCCTGCAGATTTGGAAAATTCATTTTATCATTCAAATTCCTGCATGACAGTTCAGATGCAGATGGATATTGCAAGATATAGCAAATTGATCTCCCTGAAGAACACTTGGCATAATGAACAGAGAGAGGCAAAGTTGCTTGAGAGGTGTCCTCCTAGCCATAAAGGCAAAAAGTTGGTCAATAAACCTGCCACAATTCTTGATGCATCTGGTGCCATCATTATATGGTACCTCCCAGACGCCCTGACCAACACCATCCAGGTGTGTAATATACATTGTTACTCAATGGATATTGAATATCAAATGGAACCTACAGAGGGACATCAGGGAGGCCACCGATTTGCTCTCTCCAAGCCTCAAAAAAAATGTAAGGGCTGATGCCAATTGGTGAACTAATCAAAAGTGGTTCAAACGGGGCTCGGACAATGTTGGCTCAACTTTTGGATGCATCAATTTATCTCCAGCATGGTTTCAACAGGGACATGAGGTAGGATCTGATAAGATGGTGATTCTGGCAGTCATACTCACCTATCCCAAAGAATCTGTCCGATCTGGAGGTATCTGCATCATTGAAGGGACCTTCCTCTGAGAATATCCTCAAGGCCAGCATTGTGTCTGCAGCACTCAGGGTCATGCATCCTAAGTAGTACTGGGCAGGGTTGCAAACCTTGTCAAACCTTGGACATAAAGCAGTAAGCAAGGATCTGCCACAGATGCCGGAGGCCCTGCAGTACTGGGCATCTGTGTTTAACACCCTCTCTATCATTTCCAATCAGGAAATCCCCAATCATCGAGACCATTTGTCCATTGCTGAATGCTTCGACATTCTTACCACCGTGGGGAGCTATTCTAATGCTCGGTGTAGAGACTAATGCTTCTCATGGTCTGATATGGCACTTTTCCCTAGGGAGTACATGGCACAAACTTGTAGTGTCACTCTGTATGCTATCTGCAGCTATCCCTATATGAGGTGTAGCTTTCCCATGCAATGCGCGCCATGCTCGCACACTTCCCGCGCTTCACATTGTATATGCGCGCGTGCTTTCCTGCACTTGAGCACCCTATAGTGCCAGCCATCCAGACACATCCATTCACTGTCCACCAAGCTCTCTAGTGTATGTATTACCATTTCCCTTATTTGCATATCATTCCACCTTTATTTTTATCTTGGACCCTTACTTACATATATCTTTACATACCTTACTCAGTAGCGCTTCAGCTCCGCATGACAGCGCTTAGGCACCACATATAAGTGCCAGTAGTACATACTAGAACTTTTCAACTTCTAACTTTACCCAACTTTACCTACCCACTTACTACCTAGAAAGTCGCAGTAGAAATCTATTCCTTTACATCTTGCGCTCTCATCTCTTAAGCTTAGTCTCTCTCATTTCCACATACCTATGCACACTTTCCCGTGCTTCGTGCAGCATGCGTGCACATTTCCGCACCTTTGTGCCTTGTGCACACCTGTGCTTTCTCATGCTCCGCTTCAGCGCATACTTCTAGATCCTTGCTGCACTCGCTTCCCCTTTAGGGTTGAACACATGACCTTACAACACTTATAGATACAGTCTGGAGCCTCATTTGTGCTTCACTGTATTGTTGTTTTTACAACTGGAGCCCACCGCGAGGGGAACAGTCAGCAAGATCTAGTTCTGCGCGTCTTCGCACTTCACACCATTTAACGCATATAAGTCAATCTCTTTGCATTTCAAAAGCTAACCATTTCTAGTTATGCATTCTCGTGCCTTGCATGCATGCAATAATTCCCATGCCTCTGCACCTCACGCACACGCCTTTCCCATGCTTCAATGCCTTACAGAATGCCCATCTGTGGCACAGCAAATACACCCAAGTTCGATGGCACTACAGACAACCTTGCCAAATTTATTGACGCATATGAGCAGCTCGCTGATGAAGCAGGACTCCAAGGACTCGACCACATCAAAGGTATTGTTCGCTACCTTGAACACAACGATCGAGAACTATGGGGAGGCATGCCAGAAGCGGCAGTAAATGATTATGATGCATTCATGGCAGAAGTTAAGGTAATGTATCCTGGATGGGATGGTAAAAGGTGCTATGTGCTCGCAGACCTACAAGCCATCGCACACAAATACGCTAACAAGCCGATGCCCTCTTGCATAGAACTAAGCAATTACTTGCATACATTCAGCAAGATTATGCAGCCACTCATGGATGAAGACCATATTGGAAAGGCTGAACGTGACTGCTTATTCATGGAAGGAATCCCTAGAGATACTCAGGTGCAAATTTGCTTGCGCCTTATGATCAAGTTCCCTGACCACCATCCATACAACACATACCCATTTATGGATGTCTTCGCAGCTGCGCAGTTCCTATTACCTGGGTGCACTTTTCCCGCACCAAGCGCACCTGTGGTAGTGCCAATTGCACACTTAGTCACAGCGACCACGCCAGCGCAAGCACCGGTGCAAGCTATAGTGGCTAAGTGCAAATATTGCTATCACACAAGCTGCGCAATGCAGGATACAACCACTAGCACTAGTGTGACAGCTGGACTCTTCTATTGTGCACCCTCAGAATTTGTACTTGACAAAAGGCCACCAGTTCCAATTCTTGCACCTCATGCATGCACTTTTCCCATGCCTTCGCACGATTCATGCGCACCTGAAGCATCAACTATGCCAGCATGCAAAGCTATACCAGACAGCATCATTTTAGATCACAAACTTGAGCACGCACTCCCAAAGCGCAACCAGAAGTGCACTGCAGGTGCCTCTTCACTTTCATTATCAGCACCATCTCCATCATCATCCGCATCATCATCACCAATCACATTGTTAGTCAGGGATGACTCTAAACATCCATTGCACACTAACACACCACTCAAAACACACTCACCCATCGCTATTGCATCGCCAGAGGTCAGGGATGACCCTGAAAATCTATTGCACAATAACGCGCCCATTGTGGAAGTTATTATGCCATCGCTTGAAATGTGCCCACCTATCGCATCACTTAAGGAAGAAATCTTGCCAATCACACCATCACCATCACCGCTATCACCACTTGCATCATTAGAGGTCAGAGATGACCCTAAACATCTATTGCGCCTTAGCGTGCCTATAGAGGAGCCTCCTACTGCATCAGAGGTTCAAGCCACACCTCGCACTGACCAGAGTTTGTCTCTGGAAACTCCATCTGTCACTAACGATCACACACACATTGCGCTTTTTTCATCTAGTGACTATCACATGCCAGTTAAGCATCCATGCATCACACTGCCCAATCACCAAGCAGAGCATGTCTCAGGCGACACTAGGGTGACTCAGGCACACCATATTGCACCTGAGGACGTGCAATGCGTGCACCTGAGGACGTGCAATGCGTGCACCTAGAGGCATTGTATATTTACCCTCGTCTCATTTCGTGTTTTTTGTCTTTTTCATGTTTAAAGCTCTTAAGGAGCTATATGATGCTTCCAAACACTTTGTTTTCATCTTTGCACTACCTTATTCACGTGCCATGATCGTGCGCATCATGTGATAATTCCTGCGCCTTGCACATCCATCATTTTAGCAGTTTCCACACTATCGCATTTCTATCGCTTCTCCCCTTTTAAATCTCATTTCTGTCATTCATCACAAAGTATATTCCAATCAGCCATCCAGGCTCAACTTAGGCATGCGCTTGACACATACATATGCGCCTAACTCCCCTATCATCTCCTTGAACTTCACACTTCCCACATTTATTCGCATTCTTCGCACTTTTGCTTACCATGTCAATTTCGTTCCTGCACACCCTGACGTGCACTATTCTCTTTCGCCTATGCGCCTATTGCACCTTGATATACCACCCTTACAGCCCATTTGCGCAAAATTTGTGCCTAATTCCACACTATATACATCTCTCACTAACTCATTTGCAGAGAAACATCTGTTCTTTGCACACATGACGCAGCACCATGCTCCTTTTACCTTAGAACATGCACATATGCGCGCAATCTTCCCATGCCCATGCACCTCACATGTCTACTTCCCACGCCTTGCTCATAAGAAGGTGTAGATGTTGACAGCCGCACAAAGAAGACAAGTCAGATAGGACATCCGCAAAGTTTACCATTTTCCTTTCATATTTTCACATATAGTTTTACTCATGCTGTTCAAACCTTTAGCATCTAATATTTAGCGTGCCTAGCAGGACTTGGTTTGGACATGGATTGGATCGCTCTTGGACCGCACCACCTTGCATCATGCCCATGCACGCATATTGGACTCCAAGATCATTGTGCAACAGCACCTTGTGTCGCTGACCTGCACCAAACTGGTTTGGTGCATGGATGACTAATACTCTTCTATGAGTCCTATACCCCAGAATTTACTATGAAACCATTTTTCCCTTTGAACCGAAGTCATACTGGGGGTAGGAAATATTTTTCATCTTTTTCTTCATTTTTCAAGTTTGTACGCAAGTGGACTGAATATTTTTGAACATTTAATTCTGCGATGAGTTTTGCTTATTCAGCCATGAGGATGACTCAGAAAGATTCTCACACATATCAGGTGACTATGAAAAATATGTTTGCATAAGGTTACCCTGTGGGAAAGCTTACAAATCCTTAAATACACATCTTATGTCATTATGCTACCTGTCATATCCCGTATTCCGGACCTACATCCGATAATATTCCCATGCCTCATCTGGACCTTCGGATGTGCTATCCATGTCTCCAGTACCCATCCGGATCCCTGCACCTCTGCACATCCACATCCGCATGTCCACGTCCAGATCCCTTATCCTTCGCAGCTAGCCTGCATCATTCATCCTTGTCCCATCGCCCTAATGCCACATCCTATATATCCATGCATCCCATCTGGACCATATCCGATCCGGTCTGATCCGATGGATAGATCTGCTTCTGATCCGATATAGATAAGCTTCCTAATTCATTTCCTGTTCTTATAACGTTATACACAGCCTATTCGGTATTTCCTCTATTCTGCTGTTTCGGTTATATCTATTACCGGTATGCTTACTGATCCATTAACCTATGTTCATTTCCGACTCGCATTTGTTAACCTTTGCATATGCTTCATACATAGCCTCAGACTCTGCTTATTGATCCTTCCGTTATTTCTCTTAGTATATAAACTCGTGTATATGTCTTGTAGTACCTCAGTCTGAATATCATAATAGTCCTCGCACTAGTCTTCACTCTAAGTCCTCATATCAGTTCTAGTCTTCCAGCTTAGTTGATATCCATCTCAGGCCTAGGGAGTTTCTCCCTAGGCCAGAGCTCCGCTCCTCCACTCCTCCACTCATCCGAAGTTCTGGAAGTTCGTCCGGAACTTTCCCGTGGTCCTCTGGACCTATTCTGCTTTGGACTTTGTCCTTGCAGCCTTTCCTCTGTTTGCTTCTACTCAGGACAAGTCCTGAGTAGCCATTACATGTATCTGTATTAGGACAAAACCCCATTGTAATTTGCGGAAGTTCCTCCAGAACTTTCCTGCACTCATCCAGAAGTTACTTGTACCCGTCCGGAAAGTCCTTCCGAAGTTTCCCGCGCCTTCGGACGTCTTCAGACTTTCTTCGGACACCAATCTGAAATTAAGGGCACATACTCGGGTAAGGGGCACATACTCGGGTAAGGGGCGCAGTGCACGAGCTGAAGCCAAGCCCCTCAGAATCAGTCCTACCCTTTGTGCATGGTCTTAACACTACCAATCAATTCATCAGCCACAGATTGCACAAACATATGCACATACTATGTAATCATTTCTCACTCTTGACTAGCTGAGTCATTGAAGGTCACCTGACTCATGGGCTATACACAGCTCTTGCTGACTCATCATTATACCAATGAGAGTTATGAATATTTACTTTTTGACTCAAAGATATCATGTGACTTGGTACTATCACAGTAAAGTTACAACTTTAAGTACGAGAAACTAGTAGTATAGCCACCAATTTGTCTATATAAGGAGCTGTTTCTTGCCCAATAAATGCATGCCCAAGTGCCACTTTTACCCTCTCAGAATAAAATTGTGAGTGAAGTGTGAATCAGCATTCAGCAAGTGCAGTTCAAGGTGGGAGCTCACTGTGCTCAACAACCAGCACAACATATCTGAGCTCACTGTGTCTGACGACTAGCAAGACTAGTTTTATTTTTCTTTCATTTCTTCTGATTGTTTTTCTGTTATTCTCTGTTTCTTTCTCTCTCTGTGTCTGTGTCTGTGTCTTTCTCTGAGATTGTCTCTGTGATTGTTTCTCTCTCTCTGTCTCTCTGGAAACGTGTCTGAGATTCGTGACTATGAAACCAACATCTCTGTTTCTCTGTTTCGTTCTCTCTGTCTCTCAAAGTGTGTTGGTGGCTGTGTATGCTGACTATCCCTGTGATCGCTATCTCTGTGTGTTGCGATCGTTGTTGCTAACAGTCTCCGTGAACGTGACTGTGTTGGTGTTTCTGTTGTAGCGGTCTGATTGTGTTGCTGTTCCTTCCTATAAACTTTCTCTCAAGCATCAAAGTTTCAGTCTCATTCTTACCCAGAAGTTTGGTGTTGTCTCTTTTTGTCCACTGAAGACTTAGGATAGTCTTGTGGGGAGACTTTAGGTGTTGACAGTGAATCACTGACCTCAGACATCTGCGTGTTATACTGGGCCAAAATGGTAATTTGCGAGTTAGGCTTTAGCTTTTGAAAAGGGGACTTAGTATTGAAGTCCAAGGCCACCTGTTCCTGAGTCTGTTTGAACACTCATTGTGAGTTCCTTGGCAGCAGGTTCAATATTAGGCTAAGAGTGCTATGGTAGCTCTGACTAGGTCTGACAGTAGTCTCACCTGTTTTGTTATTGAGGGGATTATCATTGTAACTCCACACAACTTGCTGCACTGAGTTTGTGTACGAATCATTGTTGCTGTGTGAAGTGTTAGGAGGAGTATCTTTGTTTGTGTCATCTCTATATTGTTAGAGTGACTGTGTCTCTTGATAGTTTGCTGATTGTGTTGTTGTTATCAATCACTGACCGATTGGGTTCTGTTTCTGTTATCACTGTGTTTCATATCCATACTGTTGGATTGATGGTTGACTGTTGATTGTTGACTGCTGACTTTTGTGCAGAGCTATACATTGCTGACTGTACCTTAGGAGCAAAGACAAGCCACCCATGAACAACCATGTTATCAGTCATTGGTATTTGTCTGAATTGCTGACCATGGAGATATTTGGTTTTATAGGTGTTTATCTATAGATCATCTATCTAAGAAGACATCACTACAGAATACAACACATGTGACACTCACGCGCATTCTTGCACCTTGTGCACGTGCACTTTTGCATGCTTCATGCCATATGCACACATCTCGCCCACACTTTGCGCGCCACATCCATATCACTCTCGCATCATCACATCATGCTCATGGCACACTATTCACATCAAAGTCACCCTTGCAATTCACCATACTATGCACAATCTCGCACCATGTGCGCGTGCACTTTCCCGCACCCTCGCACCTCGCACATGCCTGCATAACTTCCTGTGCTTCATGCATACCATTGCACGATAATTCCAGCACTTGCACATTCATCGCCCAACAACCCAAGCATCATACCCAGTAAGAACTGGCTGTGCTCGAAACAGCCGGGGTGTGCCAGAATATGCTTATCATAGTGGCTGAGGAAAAATGTATAGATTAGCACATCTTGGATATAAAATGGTTGATTTAGCACATTTACAATAAGACGGGGCAAAGCCTCTAATGCTGCCTTATGTTTTTCTTCGCACGAGCACACGAAAATCATACTGGCACATATTGGTGCGCGCTTCTGATTCCCTGGGTGAATGTGCTCATATAGGCTGTGATATGATTATGCTCGGATATTGATTGATTGTGCTGGGATATAAAACATGCCTGTAGCACTAACACAGCTCTAAAACACTACAGAAAGTGACGAAAATCTGGGAAAATGTGTTGAACGCAGCATTAGAAAGTGCACTGGGTGGGAATCAAAACAGTGTCAAGGGTGTCCACAAGGCGATGGGTAGGATGGGAGATGCTTGAGAGAACTAGCGCAGCAGCCCTTCACAAACACCCTTAATTGAAGCGCTGTCGACAACCTGTAGTAGCCCTCTCAGAATCGTAACTGTAGCAACATAGACTACTCACTAGTTCTGCTGCCTTGTTATCATATTCCTGACATTGACCATGAATATAGCATGTATAGAATAATGACACAATGACTTACCTTGCGCTGGTCCGCGGTGAGATCCCCTAGTAGAATTGGCCATCGCAAACTGCTTTGCCCCCAAGGTCTTGGACATCCAAGAATTGCTGGCAACCTGTCACGAGCCAATGGTTAAAACAGCATCAACAGACATGAACATATGCGCGTGAAAATGATATTATGACACACCGCAGCATCACACTGTCCCAATACAATAGATCCCCATGATAATCATTCCACTGTTCTAAACTCGCGTGGTCAATGGAGAAGAGTGGCAAGACTTTTGACGCAGACTCGGTGGTGGTGGGAAGATGGTGGGAGGACGAAAGGAATAAATTTGTGGGGCAACAGAAATCTCGCCCCAACAATGTATCTAGCTTTAAATTTGGGGCATCATAGTTTGCAATATTAATGATATCATGGGCTTCATGCACATGAGGAAAAGGTTACACTGAGTAGTGATGCAAAGTTTGTGTTTGCAATGCGCAGTAATGCCGCAGCTTGTACTTTGTGATACGGAGTTTGTGCTGTATGTGCGACACAACATATGCAATTGTGCGATGCAATGTATGCGATGATGGTGTATACAACACAATGTACATTGATGCAAAGTGATATGAAATTACAAAGGAGCACAAACCAGCACAAATGGCCACAGGACGAAACTGGAAATTCAGTCCTCAGCATATCCCGGCTGTTTCGAGCACAACCAGTTCTTACTGGGCATCATACATGCATCGCACTTGCATACTATCACGCGAGATCCTCACCACACATGCACTGAGTGGGGACACTCAGAATTTAAGTCCCTGGGAGATGTAGAGACTCATGCCTCTCATGGTCTGATATGGCACTTTTCCCTAGGGAGTACATGGCACAAACTTGTAGTGTCACTCTGTGTGCTATCTGCAGCTATCCCTATATGAGGCACAGCTTTCCTACGCAATGTGCACCATGCTCGCACACTTCCCGCACTTCATGTTGTATATGCACACGCGCTTTCCCGCGCTTGAGCACCCTATAGCGCCAGCCATCTGGAAGCATCCATCCACTGTCCACCAAGCTCTTTAGTGCATATATTTCCATTTCCCTTATTTGCATATTGTTCCACCTTTATTTTTATCATGGACCCTTACTTACATATGTCTTTACATACCTTACTCGGTAGTGCTTTGGCTCCACATGACAGCACTTAGGTACCATATATAAGTGCCAGCAGTACATACTATTACCTTACCTTTTGGTTGACCTAACTTTCCATCTACTTATGACCTAGAAAGTTGCAGTAGAAATCTATTCTTTGGCACATCGCATCTCGCATCTCTTGTCTTCCTATCTAATAATCACTTAAGCAAACTCACTCTTACACTCTCTCGTTTCCACATACACGCACGTGTATTCCCGCTGTAGGGATTCATTTCTGGCTGGGCTGGTAGAGACTGTTTTTACCTTACCTTATGTTGGCACTTTTGTAGCTTACATAATGAAGTTATCTTTTCACCAGTTACTAGTATGAGTCTGAGAGATCAGCAAGTTTTCATGATATTTCCTCTCCTCTGAGCCTTGAGCCTGGTCCAGAAACCCTTTAGGGTTGAATAGCAGCTAGGTTCTGCAAGACCCAACATTGTTCAGACTCACCATCTGAATTGTTGTACCTTCACTGCACCTTCATGCCTTGCACACACCTGCGCTTTGCATTGGCCAACCAGTAGTGCTTTCAGTGCATACCTCTAGATCCTTGCTGCACTCGCTTCCCCTTTAGGGTCAAACGCACTTGTTGTCTCAAGTATAGCAGACTAGGCAATGCATGACCTACAACAATTATAGATACAGTCTGGAGCCTTGTTCACGCCTCGCTGTATTGTTGTTTCTATATCAGGCGTCAGGGACTTGGTATTCAGAACAGTGTCGAGTCCCAAGTCACGAGTCCTGAACCCCAAACCCTGAGTCATGAGTCCCGAAACCCGACATTTGGGACTCAGGACTTGGAGCTCAGGGTTCGGGGTTCGGGACTTGACACTGTTCTGAATACCGAGTCCCTGATGCCTGATTCCTGAATCATGAAACACAAACCATGAAACACAAAACACTGACACATGTGATCTCCAATGTTCCAGATACCCTGACACCTGACATGATTGCCAAGCTCCGGGTTGCCGAACCCTGAACCCTGACATTCAGGACTTGGGACTCGGGGATACAACTTAAGGATATAAGCGACCAGGACCAGAAGAACCAACACAATATTGTGTGAAGTGGAGTACTGCAGGAGTGGTGTGACAAAAGTCTGCTCAAATTCTTAGCATTGACCAATACAGTCATCAGGGCAGTGGTAACATACATTCATCTCCCATTGCAGCCTAGCTTTAAAATACTCGATCCAGTCAGAAGATAGAACATTCTTGGCAGCTTCCATCCGATATTGAGAGATGCATGTGCGGA
Source organism: Suillus fuscotomentosus (assembly GCF_016647785.1). Classification (NCBI taxonomy): domain Eukaryota; kingdom Fungi; phylum Basidiomycota; class Agaricomycetes; order Boletales; family Suillaceae; genus Suillus; species Suillus fuscotomentosus. Next base: position 53,875 of record NW_024539704.1, read on the forward strand.
CACGTGATCCAGCCATTGCCAATGTGCAGGAATGTGCAGGAAATAGTTGCAAGGCTCAGCTTCAGGGGTTGGTAATGGCTTCCGGGATTCAGAATGCCAGAAGTGGATGCAGAAGTTGCAGGCATGGCCAATATAGGACTATGACACCGGCAATGCAAGTGAAAGATGGTGAAGATGTGAAGATAAGAATCACTGATAGATGGATACAAAATTTAAACTCTGACATGGGCTGACCCGGACAATTCCCAGGACTCAATTATGTATGTGGCAAAAGAGACTTTATGAGAAAACAGTGTTCATTCATCTCCAGCCTCTATCAACATGTTCTGTAGGTCTTGAAAAGCTGCCTGCGCATCCTGTGCAAGCAATGAATACATTTGGAATTGCCTTCTGGAGTAGCATCCGTGACCCAGAAGGTGTTTCTCCAATGATTCCTGCATCTGGTTGCCTCATTGGGTTGCTTTCGACAAAAAGAAGTTACATGTCCAATCCATCTCCAATTTGACCAATATTATTTCTTCCCTCTATCAATCCCATAGTGCCTTTGCCCACAGCCAATGGACTCAATAAACTTGGGATGGATCCTGTCAGGTAACCGCCGGATGTGACATGCAAGCAGGAACTCACATTCCTCATTCCACAATTGATCTGGACCCCCAAGGTCAACTTCAACAGACCAAAACCAAGCCAAAGATTCATTTCATTGACCTCCAGCATTTGGGTCACCCACTGTGGTGCTGATTTTGAGTTGCTTGCAAAGCAGGAGTTTGTATGTCTGAAGCTAGGTCTTGCCCCAGCTCAAGTTTCATCATTTGCTTCCTGGTCTTTGTATATATGCTGGCATGTGTCGCAAATTTCCTAAAGTGGTTGCAATGAGGTATTCTTGAAACGAATTTGCAAGGAATCTTGCTATATTTCAATATATTCCAATAATATGGCACAAATGCCTCTCCACTTTCTGAGATGCCATTCCTTGCCAGCTTGTATTTCTGACATAGAGTCCTTTTCATGTGAATCATCTTGCAGAAATTGGAGCCATTCATCTGATAATCAAAGCATTCCTTTTGATGTGGAGATGACATTCCTTAAGCAGCAGGGGAAATCAGATTCAGCCATCCCCATAGTGTCTCCATGATCTCTCCATCAATCCAACCAATGCCTTCAACAAAGTTGGACACATATCAGACATAGCAGCTGTCCTGATAGCCATGAACATGCCACAACTCAATTCTGGGAATGATGGTTAGTTGCAGTGCCATTTCTAGAAATCAACTTTGATCCACCCGAACCCGAAAGTGTTTGTTGTATTGACAGTTGATATCATAGAAGGTGACAGCCCTAGTGATGCCTTCCATGTCGTGCTGGGAAGCCTCACAAAGGGCGTAGTCCATGTTCATTTGTCTGCAAGTGATGCATGGTTAACTCATGAATGTGGAATGGTGCATGTGGCTTGTGTTTCACATTTCTGAAAATCCACCATGGAGTGAGGGACAAAGCAACCGTGTCTGGCACAGGCAACTCCCCTGATACCGGTGGACTCCAGCTTGTGCTGAGAAGCATTAGCTTGATTTACTGCCTGGTGGTTGTTGCAGCTTGATTTTTCCACCATGTCAGCAGCCTTTGCCAGATGCATTTTATACCTGTCCTTTTCTACTATGAGTCCAAGCCCATCGGACAGCCAAACTTCATTGAATGGCTTAATGGAATGCAGATGTTTAGCTTTGAAATTTCCATCTATCACAAATGACTGGGTATATTTCCAGCTTGGAGCACTCGTATTATTGTGGAGGCTACATTGGTTGCAAACAGGACTCACTCATCAAGTGATTCATTCTCTGATAGCACATTAATACCAGGCTGAGGAGATGCCAGGAAAAATAAAGTGAGTTCTCCTGTGCTCAGGTTATTGGAACGATGGCCAAAGCCATGCCATTTCATTATCTTCAACTGTCTCCACTGTTGAGCAACCCTCATGAGCTCTCTGTATCGGTCCTTGCCATGTGCTTTGTCAATATGATATCCAGTTGATGAAGAGGGTAAGGTATTACCAGAACAAGGTGTGGAAACATGCTCGAGGTCATTTGCCAGAGCTTGCTGTAATAGTTCATTGCCAAGGTGCCGCATTTAAGGTTGTCCAGTAGAAAATCATCGAGCACTCTGAAGGTGAACACAGTCTTCAGCCTGTTGAAAGATGCAGGGAAAATCCATGTAGAAACATTTGAATGTCCGGACTCATGGCATTTGGACAATCACAGCATCAAACCTCCAGGTGATGAACTCCGGACTTGTCAACAATAACCATGGTGTTTTCCTTCAGCTGGAACTCAGGTCTGGACACAAATGGCAGATATGATTCCTGCCTTGGCAGCCATTGCCTGAGGTAGTCATTTTGACTCTGTATTTTTGAATGCTTAGCGATAGTTTTAATGACACTCCAACATTGTACATGAACTTACCATGGTTTTTGGGAGTTGCAAAGGCTCAAATGAACCTTGGTCCTGCTCGTAAGTATTGTCAGGACAGTCTTCCCAAGGAGGTGGTCCCTCAACAGGCTGAATTGTTGGTGATTCTAAGGGAGAGTTAGGCATGGACCTGTAGGCATGTCGCCTCATGCTTGCAAGTGGGACCTTAACCCAAGTCTTCTTACCTTTGCTGTCCCTTGCTTCCACCCTGTTGCATCTACCTATCTTCATCTTGTTTACTAATATTGCAAGCAAGGCATCAGCTCAGGTGTAATGAATTGTTATTGCAATATGATGCTGTGCAGTCCTGTTGGCTCATTACAAATTCATTTCCATTAATGGCTTCACGTCCAATATGGGCCGATTAACCCATCATTAGGCTTTGCTCTTAGTTCAACTTCGCACAATTCATTAATACTTCCACCTTGCAAATCCTCAGCCCATTCTGCATTCTGATTCACTATGGTAAGAACAGGTCATTCCACCAACACGACTTCTGGAAGACATAGGGCGTGTCAACCACAGTCACAGAAGCTCATGGACAAGGTGATTTTGGAGTTGAAGAACTACCTTCCTGGGTGGACTGCTGCCAAAAGAAGTGAGAAGGGAGGGATTTTCACTGCCATAGCAAGGGCGGCCAGGTTGTTTGCTCCTAAGTTGGACCAAAAACAATGGAAAAGAGGAAGCAGGTGATGCTTCTTTATTGTGTTGAAAAACTAAATTTTTAACATCACATTATTTCATCAACTCTTGGGTGTACAAGACTTGGTTGTTCAACACCAAGAAAATGAAGCAAAGGAAGGACAAGGACGAGTCCGTGGTAAAGCCAGGAGATCCTGGTATGTTCAAACATTATCAGGCAGCGGTGAAGAGAGTCATGGCTGAATTGGATGATGATGAGTTAGAGAAGGCGAAAGAAACAGCAGAAGAGTGGTCCAACAACTGTCCACCTCTGGAGATAGCTTCATGAAGACAAAGGACTGGGAGGAATTAAGCCAGTGTGGCAGGAGTATGCACAGGAACAGTTTGGTGAGTGTTGAACCATGTATACCAGATTGAACATATTGAGCATCACAATGATAGGCACCAGGGCACAGGATGGAGGATGTCAGGTCAAGGGAGGTCGAAAAAGAATTTGAAAACCAGCTTTCAAACTCGAAATGGACGGGGAAGGTATGCCGTTCTTGCTGGACATCATGGACACGAAACTTGAGGAGAAGAAGGCCATGGTGAGGGCCTTTCTTACATTGCACTATCGTGAGTTTCTCATCGCATCATCTGAGAAATTGTTGAATGCATGGACACAGGGATATGTTCCAGGAAGGACAAGGCAGTTGTGCTATGGAGTGCCATCGTACAAAGTCAGGATGACTTCGTGGCCTGGACGTATCTTCTGGCAGATATTGACTTGAAGGAGCCTTCAAAGCTGCAAAATTGGGACATGACTGCCTTGCTCCATTTCTGGTGTGCTCGGCAGGAAACAGGCGAAGGTCCCACATTTCTGTTCAAAGCATGGAAAAACAAAGATGGAGACATGCTACCATCAGTCATATCCGGCACATCGCCCTCTCCTCAGACTTGTATAGTGAGAAAGCAGCAAAGAGTTACAATCTGAAGGCCTCGGGATTCATCGACAGAAGCCGAGAGTGATACAGAGAGTGCCACTCATCATACAGAGCATAATGTGGATGATGACCTGGCTGACAGGAGACCTCCACTGAAGAAGCCCAGGATGGGAGGTCCTACACCCAGAGGGCCAGCAGTCCCATGTCCAATTCCAAAGCCTCGCCCGGCCAAGCCGGCCACAAAAGGTGCATTACTGACATCACGAATGGGAGACCTCCTTGCTGGGTTAACTGACGATGCGACGGGTGAGGTTAGAGATGATGTTGAAATGGAAGAGAGTATCACACTGCTGGCACAAAAAAGGAGGCAAGGCAAGAAAGCCACGGTTGAACCATCTGTGAGGACGACCCAGAGTAAGTTGCAAATGCCAGTAGACAGTACACCTAGAGTAACCAGAGCACAGGGATGCACTTAATGTAGATATATGTTCCTGCCCCCATGTGTACTATCATATGTGCTATGGTGTATATGTCAAAGTACCAACGACGGAATCCCAAATTCCAAATCTCAAGTACCAAGGCCCAAGTACCGAGCACCGAGTACCGAGCACCGAGTACCGAGCACCGAGTACCGAGCACTGAGCACCGAGCACCGGGTACCGAGTACTGCATAGGTAGAGTTGACCAGTACCAAGTGCTAAGGGCTGAGTAGGCAAAGTATATTGCAATGTGTCTACTATCAGACATTGATTGATATTTACATGTCACTTGAGTCCTCAAAGAAGTCAATGAGGGTATCTAATACCTTCAGCATTTCGGAGGTTGACTCCCTTACCCTTTGCATCCTCCGGAGGTCTGCATCTGCTTTCCAGAGTTTGTCACATGTTTCAGCCCATGCCATCCGGAATGGTCTGTCAGCCTCAAGGAGTTGTGCTACTGTAGGCTAGGAAGATTTCCATAACGCTGTTGGTAATCACCCAGGCAATCTACAATTGTTTGAACTTGCAGAAAATTAGCAGAGATAAATAATCAACTGTGGTATACTTACTTTCAGTGTGATCATAAGATCTGATTGGCATGAACTCCTGAACCATGGCACGCAGTGCTTCATTGTCGAGTGCTGGCTCGGGCAAGTGACATTTGGCAGTTGCTGGATTTGCTTAGGAGATAATGTGCATAGAAAGCATGACATGATATGAATACACTTACAAGGTATGGGTGCCTCCAATACAGCTGGACTGGCTGGATAACGTTCGGGAGTCGATTCATTCACTTGGGAAATGCCATGAAGAATGAACATGAGATGGGAACAATAAACTCACCACTCATTGGTGAATCAGGTACAGCTGGAGTATCATCAGACTCACTTGAGGTATCCTCCAGACCAAGATACAAGTCTGGGTCGTCATACAAAGCAAGTTCCTCAGCCTGGGCCAGATATGATGAATCTGGGAGTATGTGATGAATCTGCACATGCAGAATATGTACATTTGAATTGAGAAACATACCGGGAATCACATTCAATGCATCCGAATCACCGGATGACCCAGAATCAGAGTCTAACTCATCATCCGGCCCAAGGTATATATCATCTAATGCATCTAAAACATGTCCGGTCAATTGAATGAAATCACAAAAACAAAACATACCAAGGGACATCCGGGACTTGGAGGACTCAGCCACATCCATTGAGGTGCATTCAGTGACTGGAGGGTCATGAAATCTGACCCCAGGTTGAGAGCTCATGATATCTGATGCACTGAGGAACTGATTGACAGCCTCAAGGCATCCACTGCTCAGCTTGTGGGCATCATTGCTGGTGCTTGGCACATCCTGGCCGGCACAGGGGAAGTCCTTGTTCCTAATCCTTCCACCGGCCCACTGACTGTCAATCTTCTGTCTCCACCTGTCCCTCTCCCTGCACCTGTCCTTCCATCCCCTCCTGTCATCGCTGGCAATGTCACCAGTTTGTCCAGCAAGATGACCTCCAAGTTCTGGGACAAAGGAAAAGGTAGGGTGGTTGCTGTTGACCTTGAGCCAGAAGTCAGAGGGAGCAGAAAGAGGAAGTCTCCCATGATTGGTATCAGGTAGGGCTTCGTCTTCTTCATACTCAATAACATGTTTACAATTCCTCAAAATTAATCTGAGGTCCAAAACCATGAGTATGGCTGAATATGCAGTCACCACAGGGGCATTACCCAGCATCTTCAAGCAGCCCATCAATACGTCCTTTGACTCATGAACATCCTTTGGGAGATATGACTCTTGCCCAAGGTACCAGCTTATGACTGTGGGTGAAAGCTTCTACAAACCAACTGATCAACTAAATGTATGACAAGAAATGACATGGAAACTTACTATATGAAGCGAGAAAAATTGTTCGCACCAGTTCTTGTTGGCCCTTGAGTCCGATACCATCATGAGAAAGTAGTTTGGCATAGCCCTCATCATCCAGAGCAACTTTGGGTAGCCCATTGTCATCCTCAACCTCCTTGACTTCATCATCTTCACTGTTCGGATCTGTCAATTACAATGAGTAATGTCTACGTCCACTTTGGAAGAAAAACATACAAAGCTCCGCCTTTGACCACTCTGCAAAGAACTCAAAGCCTGTCGAAGCCCACTCTCTGATACTGTTAGAGCTAACAGAAAAGTTTTTTTTGACATTCTGGGGTTGAGATTTGTGTCTAAAAGGTAGTAGTTAGTTAGATTTTGATTTATGAGACAATGTTTGGTCTGCTTGCTTCTTGTGACTAACAAGTGCGACCACACGACAGCCCATAGTATGACAAAGTTGCTCAGAAAAATCCTCAAGTGTTTTTTTGAGGTTATTCTTACAGTAACTTCACTGATATTAGACCCAACACAAAAACATTTTAACTAAACTTACTTAGCCTGGCTTTCCTCAGGTGCACTTTCCTTGTTCCACTTCTCCTTTGCATCATTGACTTCTTTGATTTGCTGAGAAGACATGTTGTTGAACCATTCGCATGCATGACCTATACAATATTTGATGGCATTTTTCACTCCTTTTTTTGCCTGCTCCACCTTGTCAAAGGCATCAATTTCCTGCTTGAATAATTTCTGGGCAACATCTCAGTCAGTGAGCCTCTTCTTATAAAATGAAGCTTCTTTTGGACAAGCAGCAACCTCTCTTTCTTTCACATCTCCTTCCAAATCAGATTCCTCGTCTTTAGAGATTTTTTCAGAATAGTACTGTTTGATTGCCTGGTATGTAGCATAGTAAATCAGTCACACAACAAACTCCCCTGAATATATTACCTTTTTAAAAGAACTTGGCACAGCTACTTCTTCATCTTGTTCCTTGTGGGCTGCAAGTATAGCCTTTTGAATTTTCTTGGTTATATATGATCGGTTCTTTTTCGAATCTTTGATGGACAGGAAGTCCTTCTTATAATGTACAAGAATAGACTTGAAGCTATCTGTCCAATACAAAGACATAGACATATCAGGGGAAGATATTTTAAGAATGCAGCAACGTGGGTTGACAAGTACTGACAGCAGGATGCAGCTGGCTGACAGCGATAATTTCAATCAACAATTGTGTCAAATGAGTCATGTGATTGTTTCTTGCATAGGCCATTCCTGCACTTGAATGCATAGACCTTGTGCTGGTGGACAGAAGTCCAAGCATCAGCCCAGCCGCACTGGCAGCATTGGACTGGAAGGAATTGTCCCCAGGAGTGATGTGAACTATGCATCCACAGGAACTTAGTGATGTCCAAGGAGGTGGAATCCTTCCTGAGGATCAAAAATACATCAGAGTGCCGTCCCAGTTTGTAGGATTGCCCCAGTATGTCGGGAAACACTGTGCGGATGGGCAACCACTTGGTGAACGCCAGCAGAAGATGCAAAGCTGTGGATGGCTGGAAGTGGATGGCATTGAAACAGACAGTAGCCGAAATATGGTGTCTGATGGCAAGTGTGAAATTAGCCGCTGTGTATTAAGGAATAGACGGAAAAAAACTCACTGAAGGACAGACAATTGCAAGTACGAAAAACTTTCAGTATTGTTGATGAGTGAGCTGCATGAGAACATCCAGAGGTAAGACTCTGGTGCATGAGTAATCAGTGACTTCCAGTGCATGAAGATGATGTCCAATGTCTTTAGGTTATCTTTGGGTCATTGCAGGACTGCAGCCTGCAAGGATCCAAAGGAGCTAGAGACTCTGGAGCTGCCATTTATCCCAGTAAGTGGTCATCCTTGCCTCATCTACATACTAATTCTATATATTTTCAGTTACCTTTCATTGCAAAGGTAAGTGAGCATATTTTCTGCACCCTTAATGCTGACATTCTTTTGGATTAGGCTATGTTTTCTGCTACATTGGTGAGTGAATGTCATCTCTGCATCCTTAGGCTGAAATCTTCATTTGTTAGCTTACACTTACTACTTTGTGTGCATGGTAAGTTGCACATCTTCATTGTGAGACTTACACATATTTTTTTCAGTCACCCTTTGAATTGAGCCTGGGGGACTTGCAGTGCATAGTGCCTGGCGCTTCCTGCCTTTGAGTCTGAGGGACTTTGCAGTGCATGGTACCTAGTACTTCCTGCCTTTTATTCTGACTTTGCAGTGCATGGCGCCTGGCACTTCCTGCCTTTGATTCTGAGGAACTTGGCAGTGCATGGCACCTGGTGCTTCCTACCTATTAATAGTAGGTGTCTCCCTTCATTATGTTCCTCATGGCACCTAGCACTTTCTGCCTTTGATTCTGACTTTGCAGTATATGGCACCTGGCACTTCCTACCTATTAATAGTAGGTGTCTTCCTTCATTATGTTCCTCACCAATCAGCTAGTCACAGATATCCAAGGTAAGTGTTCCGCCTTCTGTAGATTTCTGTCTGATGTGTTTTTGCAGTATTCTGTAGTAACACTCAACAGTCCCCACCGTTTCAAAGTTAAGTGTCTATTCTTGTTAGAAAGTCTGTCTCATGTGTTCACTACAGGGGTTTTTTAACATCTACATATTTTTTTCTACCTACTGTTCTATTGGAGGGTAAGACTTGTGTGAGGTGGGCCCCCTCACTCAAGTCTTGCTTCTCCCCTTTATTTGTTATCCTTGTAGTATGCAATACATTCTTTGTAGTACAAAACACAATGTCACACTAGCACTTATATTTAAAATACTGGCAGATGCTAGTTCACAAATTTTTGCTTCAAAAAAAAGTCACATGATTGTGGGAATATATTTTGTGTGATATGCCTGGGTGCTACTAGTGTAGCGCACCCTTCCAAGTATTTGCATCTAGATCAATGCAAGACTTAATACAGTGAGTCTCATTTCTTGGAAGAGAACTTGACCATCAATGGCAAGTTTCACTTAGTTCCCTACACCCTATCTATGTCTTGTAATTCTGTTTACTACTACAATTTAATACACATTTTTCTTTTTACTTTCTGTTGTCTCAATTATTGGGCAAGCCTCATTGAGTCTCACTTCTTTGTGGTATGCATTGACAATTCACATTGACATGAATTCAATTGAATATTGCAACTCTATAGACCACTCCCAGCCTCCAATTCAACCATTAGCAAAAATTCTCAGAGCAAAACTTTCTATTTCGCAAGAGATAATGCCTCAAGCACCAAGGATAGATATAGATTCACCAAGATGTGTGTGGCATGACAAGGATATGCATGTGTCAAGTTTGCTCAATTGAATATATTATTCACTCCCTTGAGTCAATAGCTCAAAGATATAGGCTATCTCTCCCTGATCCACACTTTTATTAATAATCAGTATTCTCCAAACCAGTGATAGAGTTGGACAGTGATTCTGGATCAGGACTGTCGACTGAGAATCTTTGTTGTTCTCAAGTTGCATGACCTTGATGTCATCTGTTGGATCCATCATGACAGGCCTGAAGCGTGCACCAGACTGGTCAGTGGCCTCCCCCACCAGCAGTTAAACGAAAGTTCTCTCCACCCCCCACCCACAGTTGTGGGTTACCATAACATCATCTTCCTCTAAATTTGGTGTAGAGTTAGATGTCAACTATATTGCTCACTGTAAGAAGGTGCAGACACTTCTTGATTGACATGAACTCACATGGGGAACGATTTTCAAACTGGCACGAGGCATCACTCGTGGCATGTGTTTGACCATTAATGGCAAGTCTCATTTAGCTGAGCCTCATTTTGTGGGCGAGCTTCTATCATAGAAGTTAGTCGGCTGCTAATTTGGATCAAAACTAAATTAAGTTCACTGCTAAATTTGGAAGCCAACCAAGCAAAAATTTTCAACATACCAGCTTAATATGTTCATCCACAACTGTTGGTTTCACTGTCTTGGGCCTTCTCATTGCTATGCCAAATACCATAGTTGATGACTCTCTAGGCATGGAGTCAAGGAGTTTACATCACTCTCTGAGTTCTAAGATAGATGAAATCATGAAGGACGCCTCTGCAGTGCCTGTCCTCAAGAATGGTGTGCTTGTACCTCATCTCTTACAAAAGGCTAGGTAGGTAGTCTTTCTGTCATTTTAACACTGGCTAACTGGTCTAGGATGAGGATTCATTTGCGACTTCAAACTTGCATGTCATCTGAGCCAAAAGAGCCTAGTGATGATGTTGGGGTGATGGGGTATGAAATTGATTGTGCAGCCCTGACTATCGCCCATGCTATTGTGAACCTGTGTAAGCCAACACATTAGAGTTCATTTTAAATTATTATTTTGACATGTGTGAGACAGACTACATCAATTGGGATGTTGATCGGTATGCCAATAAGGTCAAATGCTCCCCTGTTCTGGCCAATGGAGCACCAACCCAAGGTGATAAGATCCATAAATATTTCAGCAAGACAGTGCTCAGAAAAATTTCAGAGCCAGCTATAATCATTGATTGCAATGGTAAAATTTTGGTGGCATCTCCCCAATATTCTCTCACTTTCTTGTGTGGTGAGCTTCTGACCCAAAGTAATGGCTTGTAACAGCTAATTTATTATCAAGAACTTCATCAACACTGCTACTATGGCCCTTCGAGATTTGCTCCTTTGATCAATTCCTAATGCCACCGATCAGAAGCATTCTTAGCATTCTGATGGCTTCGTGGTGCCTGAGGGAGGGGGGGTATTTGGGGCAGGACAACTTATAGTGTTGCTAGGTTATTTCATGTTACGACGAGAGGTGGTTTTAGGAGGGTTTTGTTGGAATAATAAATCTGAACACATTAATTAATCAGAGGCTTCATGACCCATTGGTTGTATCGGCATCCTACTCCCAGGACTCAGTTCAAAATTGGCTAGATGCCATGTCAAGTACAGAATTTTTCTGGAATGCCATAACAGCAGTTGTAGTGCCAGAGTTATTTCAAACAGGCTACCATACAATCTCAGAGGTATTGGAACAAACTCAGCAGCCCAAAAAGCCAGTTCTGGTACATCGGTAGCCCTCCATTTTTTTAGGATTGGAAGTCATTGTGAATCATGTGACTTTGAGTCATCATGATCCTGGTGGAGCTCCATCCCATTATGATCTTCTGGTCAGTTTGGGTATTGGGTATGATGCTACATTTTCTATTGAAGATCTCGAGGCTAAACTTGGTTATGGTCCTGGAACAATGAATTTCATCTTGGGGAAGGTAAGGTTAAATTATTGATTATCTTGCAAATTGGCTTACACACGTGGGAAGGTTTTGATGCACTCGGTTGGTCCCTGGAAAACAGGAGAATGATTTATTATTGCACATTTCATGAAGGATAAGGTACATGATAGGGTAGGGGTATCCAGGCCTGGATTTCCAGTTCTGAAGAACTTTTTGAACTTATTGGGTCACAAGTGCAAGAAGAAATTGAGGACAATGAAGTCAAGAACTGGTGGAGGAGACACTAGCTAATTAAGGCAAGGAAAATTTTGGGTTAGCCGAGCCTTGGTCTTTGGAGTAGTGATGGTCTAAAAAGATGTGGAAAGTGCGGGAAAGTGCAGGCAAGGTATAGGGAGGTTAAGGAATGAGATTTCAAGGGAATGAGGGCAAAGGTATATTGCAAGGTAATGGATCCTAGGTATAGAGAGATATAAGGGACCTAATAGGGGCTAAAAAGCGCACACTACAAGGGACTACTTTGAAGGTAAACCTATAGGGTGAGGTATACAGTACAAGGGAGGTGTACAGTCCGAGAGAAGTGTATTAAGTGGTCCCAAAGTATAGGCAACTTGTACTATCTAAAATCCCACTTGGAGTAGGAAGGGATAGGAAATATAGTAAATATGTAAGGACATGTAATAAGGCTGCAACACATTTTACAAGCCTTGAGGTAAGGAAATTCACATACCAATGGGGTTTGGATGGACTATGGATGGACGAGGGACTTTCCTATTGCGTTTCCGATGTGCAGGAAAGTGCAGATAAGCGGATGCGCAAAGTGCGGGAAAGCGGGTTTGGTTTAGGACAAGGGTTACTTGCAGGACAAAGGTAGACAATGATACTGAAACTGATAGTGTCCTATACTCCTTGACACATATATGAAAATACCCTGTTTCCTGCCCAGTGCGGGTCTGAGCATCACATCGGACTGCCTTCACCTTTGACATCCTTGATCACTTTCTCATTGACACTCTTGAATGCAAGACATCTGCCATGAGCTTCTTCCAAAAGCTTCGATGTCTTACCAGTAATGCTCTTCCGGACTCTATTCCAGTAAGCTGTTGCATCTGTAATGACATTCTTTTTGATTGACTTGCACTTTGTTCCTTTACAGGATCAATATCGAGAACTGATGAGGGCATCTTGTCAATGGAGGGATTTAATAAATTGAAAACAATTTGGATTTGGACATGATACAAAGGTAACTCCTGGGGCTGGTGACCTGGTTTGGTTTTGTGTTGCCTGTCCACAGCCTGGAATTAATATGCCTCTTGGTTGGCAGGATCAATATGTAAGGTAAGTAATTCTGGTCTATGACTTTATTACTGGCCGGTTCCCTCCTATATTACATCCTCACCAGACAAACCGGCTAGTCTTGGATTATGTATAGGACATATCTAGAGGCCAGCCGGATGACTCTGCTTTTCTTCACACATAGGACATAGTAGACTTCTGCAGTAAAGCTGATTTATATTTAATAGCTGGCTGATTATGCAGAGATATGTGGTAGATGGCAACTTCACTGCTCAACATATGAAGATGAAACAGCCTCACCTTGACGTCAGCATCAGGAAAATGTGATTTTACTATTTTTGGTTTTATTTGACTCTATGTACAAATGGTACACTTTTGTACACTAATGGAATATTATTGAATATAGATGTCATATAGAAGTATTTTTTATACTTGGTGTAGGTGAAAAGAACTAATATAGTCACCAATAGCATGTACTACCATAGAGTTTGATACACATACTTACTAGACCAATTGTTAAGCAAAAAAGTGGGACACGCATCAAGTACACTGTTAGATCTCCAGTCCTCAGGCCATCCTACACCAGCTCCCAAGTATGGTATAAGCTGACAAGACTGTCATATAGTAGAAAGAAGGACAATATCACCAAGCAAATGTCCAGTAGTGTCCAAAGGGAGAGGCTTGGTAACTGAGTACATATTGTGATGGGCGCCAGGTGACTGGGACACAGTTTGCCACTCTACATATGCAAAATGGTGCTTTGGCCAGACTGTAGGAGCTTCATTATAAAGGCCAATTACTTCTGGAAGGCGGAATATAAGTCTCAGCCTACCAACTTTCATTCCTAAATACAATAAAGAAATGCTAAGCTTTAGAGCTATCAAGTATTAGAAACATATGGAGGCGCACCATGAAGTCCAGTAGACTCAGCCCCATCCTTGTGAGTGACCATCACTACATCAAACCTCCCTGGACTCTCTCCTCTACCTGGTTGTGCCCTGGCCAAATCTATACCTTCCTGGCCATCTATGTCGTTCCCAAGAGTATCTAGTGAGAATTTAAAAGAATGCCAAACATCTAGCTTATCAAAGGAAGAAAAGCATTGCCAACTTGAGTACGAGGTATAGAATCTCCTCTAGTAAGAAATTTGTCAAGGAAAATGTGTAAGTGATATGAAAAAGAGGGACAACTGTGCTTGTTTTGGATGTTGGAAAGGGTCTGGGAGGGAGCAGCTGGTCTCTTGGCTGTCACTACACCAACATCCTGGTTTCTTCCATCCACAGCTTCATTGACCTCCTCTTGCCTCTCCTCCTTGGATTGATAGTGAGAGATGTAGCTCCAGAACATGACTATTTTTTCCTGGTGACTCAGCCACTGAGTCATCTGAGGAAGCTAATTGTGAAAGTTGGATGCTCTCCATGCTTCCTTGGCATAGTCTATATGAAATTGTTCGAACATTTCAGTATTATAATTATAGGTAGTTCCGAAATTATGTATGCACTCGTCATAGTGCAGCATCAAGTGGAACTTTGGTATGTTGAAGTGATTGCGTATTTCAAGATCCACCAGGATGTCCTTGTTTGCATGAAATTCATCCAGGGCGTTGGTGAGATACTGGAGGGTAGAGTCATCATGTGTGGGATACTGGGCCATGTAGATAAAGTCGAGTAGAGCTCTATAGCAGAGTATCACCTGTAACGCACAGGAATTTAACTCTGCAGTTGTCATTAGACTGGTGCACCAGTGTTCCAGGTGCTTGACGACTCCCCGGTACAGCTGATGAAGAATATCTGAGGTTATACCCATGTGGATATCGCAATGAGGGAAGTCCTCCCAAAAAAGATGACAAACTCCTCCTGATATGTTGTCTGCTTTGCATAGTTCTTGAAAGTTGCTGATAGAGGTCACCTTCTCCCTAGCAATACATATGAGCTTTGAAGTCCTGCGTTGAGTCCTCCAGCCTGCTGCTTCTCTCTCACCCATCTCATCATCACTTACTTGGCACTTTGGACATGTCCTATACTTGGGGCATGTTACCAGACACTGTTCTGGATAATCTGCGACATAGCAAGCCAAGATGGGGTACATTATCCGCACCTTGCCATCCCCCCCAGTCACCTCCATCCCTTTCTTTCCCGCCTCTATCAGTGGATCCAGGACAATATGCATTGAGTCGTAGAACAGTTGTTGAATTCTTGTTGACTTCTGCTTCTTAGTGAGCTGCTTGCCTACCATCTTGCTGACAGATAGATAGGCTATGAGTATGCAAGCTTGTTGTGATGGTTTGCGACGGATAGCTCGTGGGAGGTTCCCAAGAGTCAGATACACAGGATATGCAGTCTTGCCTCCTGTAAACTGTGTGAGTTGAGTCTTCATTATATATCCTCTCACTCTAAGATGTGTTACTAAATATTTTCTTCGGCCTATAGACCACATGTTCAGCATGTGCTGGATTACCCAGTAATGTCTTGATAGCATTCAGGGGAGCACGGTGATGGACTATGTGCTTATCCTCTGGGTCATTCTTGAACCATAGCTCTCGCTTCTTCCATGTAGCACAAGGAGATACTTCATCAACGATCTTGTGTAAGCCGCATATGTTCTGGTACAACAGACCAAGCTTCTCAGCAACCTGTCATAGAAAGTCAGTAAAATGAACTCAATACCATAACTAACAGCATGCACTCCAGGTATGGCCATAAGGCTGTCAAAAGACTTGTACCCTATGCCATCCTGAATCACCCAGCAGGCTACCCTCCAGTCCAGCTCAGAAGCAAAATGTGCAAACCTATTGACTGCAGCTGATGATCCCTCTCCGAGTCCAACATCCTCCATAGACACATCTCCTTCCTCATCAGTTCCAGAAAACTCCCTCCTCCACCTCTGGTATACTGTTTCATCCATACATATAACTCGTCCAGCTGTGGGGTGGGGGACTTCAATTCGCAGGTTGATATTTTCATCAGGATCATGTCTGTGATGTTCTAGGTCAGGAGCATGGGATAGTATAGGAACAAGATCGAAGAGCCGATCTTGGAAATCCTGCATGACCTGTGTGGGATCGGCTGTGTCAATCATCTCATCCCCTTGGGCGAGAAGTGGTTCATCCACTTCTCCCATCTGTACCTCATCATCCACACCAAATTGTCCTGGAAGGGTCAATGCCTTCATCTTACCCTTCTTGTACCATTGACAGGACCTAGCAGTGGAAAGGTGAGCTACAACTCCTTGTGAAGAGCCTAACTGTTTATGGCAAGCAGGGCAGACTGATGGATCGTCATCACGTCTATGAAAGCATTCAATGTTGACATTCAGAGCATGAAGTGCAGAGTGGAACACAGTCATAGCCAAAACGATCAGGTGGAAGTGAGATAAGAAATGGACGTGTCTTGTGAGTGCACACCAGATCATTGATGTCCTAAAAATAGATCATGTCCAGAGATGGAAATGTGTCAGGCGTCTTGTTCCAGGCCTTGTACTGATCCTTTGCTCATTGTTACAAAAAAACACATAAACAGTGTAATCTATGAATAGTCAACATATCGCTCCCAAAAAGCACAGCTTAAATTGACCTTAATCAAAACCTGTGACGACATTTGTTCTCATTCTCAGTGTTGGACACTCAAGTGACTCCAGACCACCCAGACCCAGACCCAGAAGTATGACCCTCTGTCAATGTACTGCCAACCGAAGGGTCTGTGGAAACATGAGAAGTCCCAGACAGCCCTCCAGACTGATGTGCTGAGTGTGCAGACTGATGTGGTGACTGATGTGGTGATAGCACAGGCGCAGTAGGTGCTGCCCTGCCCCACTGTGATCCACTCCTGGTGCCCATACCCACGTGTCCACTGCGGCACCTGCTAGAAGTGCGTGTTTTGGATGAAGTAGGTGGCTGCGTCTGAGGCCCTGCAACATCAAAGTTCGGCATATAAGGGATAAAAATCAATGGCTCAGAAGTGGATGAAGAAGGTGCAGCCTGCAAAGGGTTTGATGATGGTGGTGGTAATTCCTGACAAGGATAAACGCTGACAGGTTGGAACTGTCGGATCTTCAATGTCTGCACATTTACCAGCCAATTGATGGAGGCAGAATACCTCTCCCGAGCATCCAAGACCACCTCCCGGCTTGGTGCACCATCAACAACAGCTGGTATGGCAGCTATCATCTCTCTTATCACAGCGATGAGCCATGCATGGGTCAACTTTGTGCGCTTCTCCTCCACAGCCCTTCCATCTTTGTCTGTCAGCCACAGCAGGTTGTACAACTTGATCCATCCATCACAAAGCGTGCCAACCTTCCAATATGGTTGAAGCACTCCCATGAAATCTGAGGAATCCAGACATATTTTGTCCATCTTCACAGTCTCTGTCGTAAGGTCATAGGTATCCACTTTTGCCCATGCTGGGACTTTCCTTTGACGAATCCAAAACTCTTTGTCTTCTTCACGCTTGGGAAGAACACGTGTCGATCCAACCTGTGTAACACCCATGGAAGGAGGGAAGCACTTCTCATCGATAGGAGCACAGCCAAATTTCTCGGCAGTGAGCCTGTTTGCCTCCAACATAGACACTGCATTGTTGGGGATTGGTCTTTGCTTCTTGACAGGAGGAGGCCAAAGTTGGACATCATTGTAGGGACCCTTGAAGTTCACCCCAATGAGCCATATAAGGTAGATGTAGGCCTCAAGGTCGTGTGTGATGCTAGGAGCCTCATTTTCTGTGCTGGTGCCAAAAGGGAATGTTCCCTGAGAAAGTGAGTCTACAAAGAAAAAATAGTGGGGTGAGGACACACAGTGGTAACAACTCCATTAGCAGTGCTCTGACTCTCCAACATGTCAAGCGCTAAGCCAAAATCACCAGCCATCCCAGGACGCCTAGGAAACCACTCTGGGTTGACCACCGCCATTCTGAAGTGTGTTTTGCCATCTTGTTCTTTTATCCACTCAGGAACTACAAACTGCTCATTGATTTGAAGAATCCACACCCAAACATTGCTGTCACTGGTGTCTCGGTGTATAATCCCGCGCCTGTAAGCTTCAAGATGATCTGGAAAGATTGATCAGTGAGGCATGTTCAGTGGCAAACATATATGCTTGCCTAGCAGTGCTCCTAGTATACAATGTAGAAGTTCCCGGCAACACGAGAACCAAGTGCATTTCATGGCAGGGGTGCAAAAAAAAGTGCGAAGGTGGACCAAGGGGTCAACCATGCCAGCCATTCCCCACAAGATGGATCCCGTGGTGTCTGGGAGCGATTCATCGCTCTTTGGGTTGGTGAATATGACAGGATCCAAGAAGAACTGTTTGTCACATATGGGAAGGTGCGGGGGATACTTGCCGTAGATATCAGCATCCATCCAGGTGATGCGCTCCAGAGTGTGTATAATGATTTTGTAAGCTCGACTTCATGAGCAGTTTCCTCTATAGTGTCAGGGACATCTAATGACTCATTGAGATCAATATGTGATTATAGGTCTTTGCTCTGCACTCACCGTTCTTCAATTTAGCCTTACCAATGTGTTCACTATCCTCCAGCAACTGGTGAATTTGGGCATCTGAGTAAAGGTTTACATTCTGCCACATGTCTTTGCAGATCAGGTGAGGATTTGAATGTTGCAAACTGGGGGGTGCAGAGGGGATGTAAGAAATTCCCATGACCCTGGTAGATTGTCCAATGCCGGATTGGCTGTTGTAGATGACTGATACAATCATAGTGGCCAGTTCTTCTGCATCTGACTTAGCTGCCGGCCACCTCATTTCTATGCCGCCCCCGGGCTTTTCCGAGATGGACATATTGTAACCCAAAAGTTCCAAATCTGCATACTTGAACCAAGCGATGATCTTCAAGTACTTCTCAACGTCCTGATAGACGTCAACAGGCTCGGTGATGCTTAATCCTCCACGGGTGTGCACACAGATGGAGAGATTAGAACCCAACAAGGTCAAACCCACAAAGTATTGTTGATTGATTTGGTTGGTCAGAACAAGACATGCAATTTTGCCCATGTAGCTGACCATATCGCTGTTGAGCTTCAAATTATTGCGGTACTTGATTTCCATCACAGAGATGAAATTGGCCCACTGAAAGGTGTCCGTATGAGGTGCCTGCTTCAGCAGACAGCATCGGGCTTGTGAGACCTGGACCCATGCAAGATGTGATGTTGGCACAACACCAGTCTATGAGACATGCATGAATATCAGTCAAGCTACAGGATCAGATATTACAAACATTGTTAAAAAATTTGACCCATCTTTCTCCCTAAGCTTGTCACCCCCAAGCAAAGCAGGGCAGTATCCGTTTCCCACCAACTCATCATACCTCCTTGCAGCAACAGCTTATCGAATTCATGACCATTGTTTCTGGAGTAGAGATGACATTCAACAACCTGTCAAAGTAGTAGTTTGCATCAATGGGTCACGAACTTATCACCAATGGTAGGTACATACATACCTCATCATACCACTTTGTAGTCACCATTTGAGCGTCATCTTCTGGGAGTCAGATGCTC
>NW_024539705.1:0-73136 GCF_016647785.1 Suillus fuscotomentosus
AACTTGTTTTCCAAGTATGCTTGCGTTACCGCTGCGATCCGACGTGAAATGTCGATCATGCACACGTGTTTCAGTCATTTTCAAGGAGTGCGTAGACACTCGGACTCTAGCACGAGTCCAGAGGTCGAAGACTTCCTGACGAAAATCGAAGGAGTACCTTTGCGTATGTACAGCCTGTATATATCACTGCGATGGCAATTGACTACGTTTTTCTAGCTGAAAGCTCAAGTGCACGCATCCACAACGCATACGAACTTGTTGACTGGTTGCGCTTCGTAAATACCACACTTCAGCCCCAGGATATCGTCCGACTTTCGGTCGTGGTCGAACGCTTCCATCCTCCTGCTCTCAAGGATCTATTCGAGAACCTTCCACCCGCGAATTCGTTGATGTGGAAGGCGGTGATCTAAAGACTGCCTCAAGGAAGCTCCTCCAAGTGTATGTCACCTGCCTTCCCTTGATTCCTGCCTCGTTGTGAATGCTAAATGCTTTACAGGCTTTCCTTTGATTGGATGTTCACGCAAAGCTCTGAAGCTGACATGGCGAACCAGCAATGCCGCGAAATCATGCTGGAGTGTCTGTTTCTCCGATCACCAGCGCGGGTTCAGATTGAACATGCCGTTTGCATCATCGCACATGATATCTGCTCGATCATGGAACGGGAATCTCTTGTGTGCGATCTGCTGCTTTTGCTATCCGCGATCATGCAGAGGGCACTCGGTGAACTCTCAAAGGAAGATGGCGCTCGGCTGAAGGAGTTTGTCCTATTGAGGGCACCATCTATCCATGGCCTGAGCATGTCTAGAGATCTGCCTGATGCCATGCAAGAAGGTAATGTTCTCAATGCGATTTTGCGCTCTTTCGTTAATTGTTTAAGCAGCTCTATGTGCGCTTCTCGATGTGTCTCTTGACCCCAGCAGTGAGGGTGATAGGACAATGGTCTCCTCGATTTGTACGTACTGGACGGAGTGTTTCAAGGCATCGATTCGGTCAGGATCACTGCAGACGGTATGATAACTCCATACATGAGTATTCACGTTGCTAATGTTTCTCCAGGGACGTTCCATCAAGTTATGGCTACGTTATACAGACCCAAACAATCTTCTTAACATCATTGATCAGGCGTGCGATGCCAATAACGTTAACCTTACGCCATCTGTGCTGGAGGTTCTGGAATTTGCCCTCGATACCCTGAGGGGTTCTTTCACATGTGCTAGTTCGAGGATCCCTATTTCGCAGCTCCTCAGGTTATATCGGGCATTGCCTGACTCCGAGGTGCTCGAAGAAATGATTGCTGTTGCAGTGACTTCGCATCTTCCGCCATGCCATGACGGGCGGCATCCACGAGCGAAGACATCGAACTTTTCCTTATCACCTCGATACCTGCCAGCTTCCGGAAGTTCACAATTGGGCGTGCTGCCCTCTGATTTCGTCTCGGGGCTGTTTCAAAAGGCGATTTGGACGGAATCTACGTCACGCATTGTGTCCGGGCTGGTTTATGCACAATCCGGTGTTGCAAAGGAGTTTGTCGCGTGGTTCAACTCGGGAGCTTGGACGACCATTCCGTTTGAGCATCTGTTACCAGCAGTGCATGCTGTTTTTGATTCCCTGGGTGGTGACGCCATCGATTTGTTTCATGATACCGTTACGATTGCCCTCTTTGATCGTATGTTGCCTCAGCGTCGTCACCCTGAGGGCCTGAGACAGTTGTGCATCCGCTGCATCTGCATCCTAATCAAGGCAGATTTAACTCGGAAGCAACAGCTCGCCAGCCTGCTACAGAAGAATATGCAACGCCTTGCTGTCGACCAATTCGCCCTCGAAAGCGTATCCATTGCCTCTCGCTTGCAATCATTTTCCCCGCTGGCCGATCTCGTGACAGATTTATCTGAGCGTGCACTGCAATGGGCTGTGCGCCATTTCTCTGGCCCTGAGGGCGAAGATGAAGAGGACCAATTGATTTTAGCCCAATTAAGTGAGTCGGATTGAATGGCCTTCTCATGTACCTTGGCTAATTCATCTTGGCAGCGAAAATTGCCAAGCAAGGATTAAAGGCAAAAACATACTTCGTAGAGCCTCTATTGACTACTATCATTCAGAATCGACTTGCCGATACTGTTGCTCTCGATATTGGCATTGCCTTACTGCAGTGCTCGCCTCTTAAGGTAATCTTACCTTGTCATCTTGCGTGGCTTCGGGCTCAATATGGATGTTTTCAGCCCGTCGTTGTGAATCGAACTCTGCAGAATATACTTCAACACCCTCAGTTCTTTAAACTATGTGGTTCTGAAGAGTCATCTCGAAGAGATCTTATCATCCGTTTTATCGCTGCCCTATTCCGACTCCACCCCACTAACACATGTCAGCCTTCACATATCATGCCACTCGTGCGCATATACGGCGGAACCATCTCCGCCTCAGATCGAAACCTATTGAACATTTTCCGTTTATTCGAGGTTGAAAGGCTGACGCCTATATCATCTATTCTCGTCAAGTGGTCACCTTCCCCTGGTATATCTATTTCAAGCCAGCTTGATGCAGTACAAAACATGGATCCTATACGCATGTTGAGAACCTGTCATGTGTTCCCGATATGGAGACGTATGTCAGACGAACAGGAGGACGAGAAGGTTGGCCTGGATGAGCAGGTTTATGATCCCTTATTCGTAACTTTGCTCGTTGCCCAAATGCTTACGCATCATCCTCCAACTTCGTCGCTTGAATGGGTGCAGACGTTCCGATCGAACGTTTTTAGTTTGCTTATCCGCTGCTTGTCTGCAAAAGATGAAAAGATTCGTGAAGCCTCGCTTGGTTTGTTGGCAAGGGTGTGGAAATCTGTAGAGGTTCGTGTGTTATCTTATTATTCGCTATTAGGTTGCTCACTCCTTGTCAGCTTTCGGAAATGCAAGAAAAGCAGCACGCGCTGTACATCTTTAACCTCCTGAAGAATCTTATCAAGCCCTCATCCGATGGTCCTCCCTTACGGTTACCTTCGTTTGCATCGTTGATCCTATCTCACGCTCTTCGTGGGGTGTTTTATCCTTCCAATTTTATCTACCCACGCACGGCGCGTTTCCTTCTTCAGCGCCCAGAACTCGACGTGACTGATGTGCCAATGCTATATGGCATGCTTTATGGCAGTTCGGATAACTGGAAGAAAGAGCGTGGATGGATCGTTAGGTTCCTTTCTGACGGCATGATGAGTACAGAAGATTGGAAGGTGCTTAAACGTCGACATACATGGGATCTTCTTTCCAGTCTTGTGCAGAGCTCAGTTCGCGATCAAGCGTTACGACGCGCAGTACTGGAGGTCCGTAGTGTCACACTCTCATCAACCCTTGATTCAAGTTATTTTGCAGGTGCTCGCCAACCTGACTTCCAATGTCCAGGCAACGACTTCTCTCGTTTTGAAGTCATCTCTTCTATCCTGGATCGAGATGCAAGTAAAAATACCACACATCAACGAAGACACTCTTGCCTGGCTAAAGATCCTTGAAAACATTCTGACCACAGCCAATACTGCGAAACTGCAGCGGGCTACGAACGGTCAGTGGCAAGATGCTCTGTGCAGATGCTTGTCGCTGGTTTTACAGAATTGCAATGGTATGGGCCTTGCTTTCGCTCTGGCTTGAAGCTCATTCTCTTGTCCTGCAGCGCCATCGCTCCCCATTCTTCAACAAGCCGCTCGCGTCACGCTACGATTAAGTCTAGCGTCTCAGACCTCAATTTTTCATCTGTCAGATGTTTTCAGGGTGGTAATTGGCATTCTCGAGCAACTGGAGCATTGCATAGATTTCAGCAAGTCTAGTTCGGTCAACGGACCTGCCATCCCTTCTAAGCCGCCGTACCACGGTCATGGGTTGCATATTCAACCACCAGTACCCGATCCCCTGCGTGCGTGGGGTGGTATTGTCGAGGACTTATGGCAGGCGAGTATGGGGCTCGACGAAAATTTTGTGAAATGGGATGCCCTGACAGGCAGGCTACTACATTGGAGAGGTATCGTCGGTGAGGATGGCAGCCCAATGGGTGAATGGGCGAGACTGGAAGCTGTCCGAGTATCTCTGTCATCGATAACCAACTGCGTCCAATCAACGCAGATGGCGTGATAAATTATAGCCTGGAAAATGGTGTGAGATAGGGTGCAGTGGACAAAATATCGAATATCTGTTCTCCCAGTTGATTAGGTGCATGCTGAGGCACCTGGTAAAAGTTAATTACTTGATGTCAGAAGTGATTGAGCTGCATACCAAGTGTCCTGCTCCGTTGATTCGTGTGACAGAGGAAAAACGCCTGCCCGAAGCCGGATCAATCAAGGCATCCTGCACTGCGCGGGGTCTACAGCACCGCATATCTGTCCGTCAAGGATCAAGCTTGTGTTTGTAGGAACTGCGTACATGTATTCATTGTTGTCTCCAAACACAATGTTGACGGGAATGCGTGGGCAAATCTTGTCCAAGTCCTGCACCGGTCTGGTTGCACCGTCTGGTTCTCTGTACATCGTCTGAAAGTGGAGCTCAGTGGGGCTGACAATTCACTGGGGATTTTGGTCGCGTACCACCTCTTCATCACGTGAACATGCTAAGCTGATACCATCGTAGGGCGCTTGCAGGTGACGCGCACCTGGGTGAGTCCGGAGTCCAAATTTCTACGAGGTCATTAGGGTGACAATTTAACAGAATGACAAGAGGATGTACGATATACAAATCCAGGACGCGCGGGTCCCAGCGTTCACATCGCCTTTTTGATTTCAGATCCTGGTACGCGTGTTCTCTGGAAGACCACACATCTCTTCGCTCGTATGCATATTTAATGAGGATACGGCGCAATGGCTCCACAGCCTCCGCAGTTGGACTGAGCATGGGTTCCACGAGGATGACAGAAGAAAAATTGAAGGCCGGTTCAAGGTTCTGCAAGATTGTTCTGGCACAAGACCTGTGAATCGAGAGCGCACAAGTTGTGAAGGATAAAAGGCTAACATAGCAACTCCACCAAGAGAATGGCCTATTCCGACAAGACGCTGGGTTCGGAAGTCAAACATGGGTCCGAACCTTGGTCCAGCAGACATAAATCTATGGACCGCATCTGCATATCTGCGGCACCCGACTTTGCCAGTTCAATTGTTCGTCTGTTATCGCGGAATCAAACTTGGGACTCACAGGTGCGGTAAAAAGGTGCCTGCTGAAGTGCGTCATCGTTGAGAGCAGCAGATACACCATGGTTAGGGCAGTCAATTGCCCATGCGCATTTGATTTTCAACGATTTGGATGAATGAGCTGAAGAACACTGGAAGATACGTTCCAGGGTAGGCTGCCAAGTCTCCTTGTGAAAGCTGGTTGAATGGAGCAAAACAAGTGTGACTGCTTCTTCATCGTTCCAGTGAGCTTCAAATTCCGGTAGCCAGTACTTCTTGGCAGTGATGTACAAGGGATAGTGTTGGTCGGGTTCAAGTAGAGCTTCACATTCCAGCAAGTTCGATGTGGGCGACATGTTGGCACTGTTGTCGCCTGTGAGGCATCTAATCTAATCTAAGAAGTAAAGTAGAACGGTTTCGGGAACTTTCGCGCGCTCGCGTGGTTTGCGCGTATTTCGCGTATTTCGCCAAAGGCCATGTGGTTTTCGCTTACCTCGCTTAACCTCGATTTGGAAACTCGCGTGGTTTTCATGTATATTTCGAGCGGCGACTCAAACAACGTCACCCATTGGGAATGTTGCGCAACAACATTGGTAACTGTATGTGTACATGGCATTAAATAATGTGTTTGAGCAGGGGGACAACAGGATTTGAGTGTTTTGCCTACTGCAATTATTAGTAGTGACTGTATATGTACATAAATGGAACAACATATGATACAATTACAGACAGGGAGATAACAAATGTGGTGACAGGAGATAAGATTCAAATAAAAAAAGGAGACAAAGACAATGTAGACTCAAAAACCAGAGAATGCGATGACAGGAAAATGGGGAAATGGGAGAACAGGAGACAGGAGATGGGAGACTGAGAGAACAGAGACGGGAGACGGGAGATGGGAGATGGGAGACGGGAGACGGGAGACAGGAGACAGGAGACAGGAGACAGGAGACAGGAGACAGGAGACAGGAGACAGGAGACAGGAGACAGGAGACAGGAGACAGGAGACAGGAGACAGGAGACAGGAGACAGGAGACAGGAGACAGGAGACAGGAGACGGGAGACGGGAGATGGGAGACAGGAGACAGGAGACGGGAGACAGGAGACAGGAGACAGGAGACGGGAGACGGGAGACAGGAGACAGGAGTAGGAAGTAGGGAGTAGGGAGTAGGGAGTAGGGATTAGCATGGGTATACCCCATGGTAACATTTTTTCCAATCACATATATTACCATTTGAAGGCACATGTACAACTTCAAAATTTTATACTGATCCATCACTCCTATGGTAATCAATTTGGAGGTATATTCCCAGGGGTACAGGGGTCTTCAGATCCAAACCCCTACCCCTACCCTCAAGGGTTTCCCATACCCCTGCTGATCCCTAGATGGGAAGCAGGGAAAAATGGGAAAACAAATACATTCAATGATACTGTTACATATTTTGTATTTTTATATTGGTCAAAATCCTGCTCAAAGAACATAGCACTGACTGATTGTATGTAGTACTATGTACTTTTATGTGGTGTGATAGATTGTACTTTGAGTTTTTTTGAAAAGCTGCTCATAAATATATTTCAAAATCATTCAAAATGCACAATTTATTAGGATGCAGCCTGAGGCCAGGAAGCCAAAGGAGGGCGTAGCCCTCCTTGGCTTCCTGTGACGAAGGAACAACACTCATTTTTCTCCCCTGAAGGAGCGCGTAGCGCTCCTTCGATTTGTGCCGAAGGCACAACGGGCGTGAGCTCGTCTAAGAAGTAAAGTACAACGGTTTTCGGAAACGTTCGCGCGCTCGCGTGGCTTTCGCGTATTTCGCGTATTTCGCTTACCTCGCTTAAACCTGTTTTTGGAAATCTCGCGTGGTTTTCTCGCGTGCGCCCGCTAAGACTAAGACTAAGACTATCTAAGAAAAAGTGTGAAAGAAAAATCTGAGAGAAATTTTTACAAGTCCGAAAATACTGCCAAATGCGATATAGTGGACAGTATTACTCACGCCTACTGCGCCGCGGGAATGCAACGGACAAACAACAGACTTTTCCTACTATATGGGAAAGGCATCGAGAATAACAAAAGCAATAATAGAAATTTGATTACACTTTTGGTTACACAAATCATTACACAACTTGGCTGCTGCTTTTGAATAGAATTCTCGAGTTAAACTGCCTTTCCCTGCAGCCAAGTGTAATAAAGTGTGATACACTTTTTGTGGGTATTATTTCTTATCAACAATGATAGAAACTTATTCATCAGTTCAGGCAAATTTTTGCACTCGCTAAACAACTGTTTGAATTTAACAACCATGGATGGATATATACCTATTCTGTGAGTTGTTTGCTATGTGCAATGTGCATGATGCTCATATTTTGCACATTAGAAATCCAGAACAAATCACGCCTGAACGTGATCGACACTCCCAACGCGAGCATGACAGGCTCAATCGACTTCAAATGACTTCTCCTACCAGGCGCAATCGTCGTCGTGCTGCCCATGATAATCAGGACAGGCCTCTGCCTCCTGCACCACAGCCAAATTTCATGCCGGCTAATGTGCCACAAGCAGGACCCGTTCCACGACCTTTTGCTTGGCAACCTCCCCCTCACTTTCCATATGAGCCACTACCAGTCGGGCAATATCCTGGCTTGCCACGAAATGCAATTGCACACGTGCAGCGTGCTCATCATGTTCCTCCAATTGATTACAATGCACGCTTGAATGAGCGAGTGAATGCTGCTCAAAATGACAGACGCCGTCAACGTGCTCATCGTCGGCGACAAGACAGAGATGAGATAAGACAGCAGGTGCAAGAAGTGCTCATGGCAGCTGGGATGCAGCCTCCACAGGCGCCTCACATTCCTGATGATGAACCTGTTCAACCTGCTCCTCCTGCTCCCCCTGTATATGGCGCTGTTCATTATGAGGGCGCAGTTGGTCCACATAACATTGACAATCCCCTCCGCTACTTTGCATGTGATCCTGCCCCACCTTTACATGCACCACTTGAACCTGATCATGATCAATTTAATGTTCAGTTTCGACATCATTTCCAAGAACAGCAAATGGAAAATGAGCGCATTAGAAATGATCTGCTGCAGAGACAAGCGGAGGAGGCTTTTCGTCAACAGCAGATCCAGCTACAATTACAGCAGTGGGAAGCTGAACAACAGCAAATTCAGTTGCAATTGCAGCAGCAGGAAGCTGAGCGGGCTGATAGACAGACTCAGGATATTCAGCGAGCAGGTCAACAGGTAGAAGAGGAACAACATCGCCAGGAGCAGAGGGATCACGAGCAACAGGAGCGTCTTGAAGAGGCATTGCGCGAATATGATAATCCTGCTTCTCAGCAGCAGCATGAAGACGACGAGGAAAGAAGAAGAACTCAGGAGCAAGAACGTCGCCGGCAGCGCGATGCAGAGGATGATGAAAATATCAACCAGGCGCCGGTCCGAAATATCCCTATCCCAGATGGAGCTCGACCATACACAGAGCCCATTGATCGTCACACTCTTGGTCCTCTTAATGTGGAGTGCCCCAACTGCCATGCCATGCATTTTGCATGTGAGAGACTCACCAAATCATCCGCACGAAACCCACGCTTTGGTACATGCTGCTTGGAGGGAAAAGTCGACCTTCCTCCCTTTCCAGCATGGCCACATGAGCTGCAACAGGCATATGGAGACAGAACATTTGTGTCCAAGATTCGCCAGTACAACAGTGCTCTTGCATTCACATCTGTAGGCGTCACCATCGAGGATAGGGCCCTTCAAGGCTCTGGCCCAAATGCTTTTCGTATACACAGTTCTCTTCACCACCTTATGGGCAGCCTGATTGCCCCTGAAGGTACTCGGCCTTCATATGCTCAAATCTACATTTATGATCCTGAAGATGCAACCAGTTGATTGCTGAGCAGCTCCAGTACAACCAAGAAGAGCTTCAGCAGGTGGTGGATAGAGGAGTTCCTTCTCTCAATGAAGAGCAGAGGGCGGTCTTTGATACGGTGGTCGATGATGCAATGCATCGGGATGAGCGCAGACCAGGACATTCATACTTTGTCCACAGTGCAGGTGGATGTGGCAAGACATATCTCTGCAAGCTCATCGCTTCAAAACTCCGTGCTGAAGGCAAGATCGTCCTATGTGTGGCTTCCTCCGGAATCGCTTCTCTCCTCCTGCCAGGTGGACGTACAGCTCATTCGCGATTCAAGATCCCTATCCCTATTCATGAAGACAGCTCTTGCAACATAAAGAAAGGAGACATTCTTCATGAGCTTCTCAAGGCCACTTCCCTAATCATCTGTGATGAAATTCCAATGTTACACCGCCACATCCTGGAATGCCTTGACCGCACATTACGTGATCTTCTGAATGTTGATGCTGATTTTGGAGGAATAACCATGCTCTTTGGAGGAGACTTCAGACAGACCCTGCCGGTGGTGCCTCATGGATCCAGGGAGCAGATAGTGGGCACTACCTTTTGCAGATCTCGCATTTGGTCAAGGCTTCATATATTCCATCTCAAGAGAAATATGCGTCTTGGTCAAGATCCCACTTCTGATGATTTTGCAAGGTGGCTTCTTGAGATTGGAGCTGGTAGGGGCACAAATGAAGATGGAACTGTGACCCTTCCTGCCCGCATGCGGTGTCCCAACAATGACCTCCAGTCTCTCATCAATGCCCTATACTCAAGAATTCTGCTCCCTGATCGTCCTCCCTTAAACGATTCATACTTCCTGGATCGCACCATTCTTTCTGCAAAGAACACTGATGTGGATGAAATCAATGCCACTATCCTCGAATCATTCCCTGGAGAAAAAGCAGTCTTCACCAGTGCAGACTCAGTCACGGAGAGAGAATACGATTACATTCCCCCAGAGTTCCTTCATACCCTCGCCCCATCAGGCTTCCCTTTGCACACATTGGAGGTCAAAGCAGGTGTTCCTCTAATGCTTTTGCGCAATTTGAACCCCTTGCAGGGACTCTATAATGGAACTCGCATGATACTCCTGTCTTGGACCACCCGTGTCCTTAGGTGCCGTGTTCTTAGGGATGGAGACGATGAAGATCAGCAGGTCGATGAGAACACAGTCCTAATCCCTCGCATCACTATGGAATCCAGCTCTGAAGAGAACCCAATCCCCCTCAAGCGTCGCCAGTTTCCTGTTCGTCTTGCATTCGCTATGACAATCAACAAGGCGCAAGGTCAAAGCGTCAAGTGGGTTGGCCTTAATTTATGGACTCCTGTATTCAGCCATGGACAACTCTATGTGGCTTTATCTCGCTGCACCCACCCAGACAGGGTGTTTGCTATCTTTCCGGAGCATGAAGAAGGCTCAAATACAACCAATGTAGTATATACAGAAGTGCTTAGAGGACTCACAGATCGTATCAACGATTGATGTACTTATATATATAGAACTGACTGATCTTATGTACTATGTACTTTTAGTTTTCTTGAAATGCTGCTCATAAATGTACCTCTTTTCGAAATCCACTATCAAGGCGTGATCTTATTCAAAATGCACGATTTATTAGGATGCAGCCTGAGGCCAGGAAGCCAAAGGAGGGCGTAGCCCTCCTTGGCTTCCTGTGACGAAGGAACAACACTCATTTTCCTCCACTGAAGGAGCGCGTAGCGCTCCTTCGATTTGTGCCGAAGGCACAACGGGCGTGAGCTCGTCTAAGAAGTAAAGTACGACGGTTTTCGGAAACGTTCGCGCGCTCGCGTGGCTTTCGCGTATTTCGCGTATTTCGCTTACCTCGCTTAAACCTGTTTTTGGAAATCTCGCGTGGTTTTCTCGCGTGGCTTTCGAGCGCCGACTCACTTGCCCATTAGAGCAGCGCACTACGCAATACAAGTATTTTCCTTATTGTAATGTAATTGTTTATGTTACATGCATACAGTAAATAATAAAATTGAAAATGGAACAACATGATATAATTTTGCAGACAGGGGGACAACAAATATATGTGGTGACAGGAAATGAATGAGAAAAGGTTGTGAAAAAATAAATAAAAAATAGAGAAAGTAGAGACTTGACAACTGGAGAACAGGAGATAGTGAGGAGACAGGAAAATTGGGAATGGGAAACAGGGAGAATGGGAGGAGATAGGAGAACAGAAGATGGGGAGGATGGGAAAATGGGAAACAGGGAAACAGGGAGATCGGGAGGATGGGAGATGGGAAACAGAGAGATCAGGAGGTTGGGAGATGGGAAACAGAGAGATTGGGAAGATGGGAGATGGGAGATGGGAGACGGGAGACAGGAGACAGGAGACGGGAGACAGGAGAAGGGAGACGGGAGATGGGAGACGGGAGACGGGAGACGGGAGACGGGAGACGGGAGACGGGAGACGGGAGACGGGAGACGGGAGACGGGAGACGGGAGACGGGAGACGGGAGACGGGAGACGGGAGACGGGAGACGGGAGACGGGAGACGGGAGACGGGAGACGGGAGACGGGAGACGGGAGACGGGAGACGGGAGATGGGAGACAGGAGACAGGAGACGGGAGACAGGAGACAGGAGACAGGAGACAGGAGACAGGAGTAGGAAGTAGGGAGTAGGGAGTAGGGAGTAGGGATTAGCATGGGTATACCCCATGGTAACATTTTTTCCAATCACATATATTACCATTTGAAGGCACATGTACAACTTCAAAATTTTATACTGATCCATCACTCCTATGGTAATCAATTTGGAGGTATATTCCCAGGGGTACAGGGGTCTTCAGATCCAAACCCCTACCCCTACCCTCAAGGGTTTCCCATACCCCTGCTGATCCCTAGATGGGAAGCAGGGAAAAATGGGAAAACAAATACATTCAATGATACTGTTACATATTTTGTATTTTTATATTGGTCAAAATCCTGCTCAAAGAACATAGCACTGACTGATTGTATGTAGTACTATGTACTTTTATGTGGTGTGATAGATTGTACTTTGAGTTTTTTTGAAAAGCTGCTCATAAATATATTTCAAAATCATTCAAAATGCACAATTTATTAGGATGCAGCCTGAGGCCAGGAAGCCAAAGGAGGGCGTAGCCCTCCTTGGCTTCCTGTGACGAAGGAACAACACTCATTTTTCTCCCCTGAAGGAGCGCGTAGCGCTCCTTCGATTTGTGCCGAAGGCACAACGGGCGTGAGCTCATTGAGGAGGTGACGAGAGTGATGGTGAACCACGTGGTGCCGTATTAATAGTAAATCTTGAAGCTTCTCAGCATGTTCACAGGGGCACATTGTCCTCGGTTTCGGTCGTCAATCAGCGTAACCAAATGCGAGGACAATTGAGGTTTTCTCCAATCCTTCCAATTACAAGTTTTCCTGGAGACTTGGGGAAGAGCAAGCTGGTGACCTCGTGGCCGCTAGTAACAGTGATGCAACGATGATATCTTCTCGCCGGGTACTAGTCGCGTCTTGAAATGAAACGAACATATCATTATATTATGATAAACCATCATATCCTTTCTTACCCGGCCCGTCAGCTTGTGCCACATTCGTGACTGAAAGCAGCTCTTGGGGGGTTTGCCCGTCGTACCGCGGCAGACGTTCACAGTACACTTGGCTTTTTTCTCAGCCTAACTCGAGGCCTAGGCTGTCAACCTCAGGAAATTAATTAGCACGTGATCGGGTCGTGGTGTCCTAATTCGATATATATAAACGCGTCTTTGCATTCGACTAACCTCGACCCTGTTCAAAAATTCCCTCTTTGTCTTGAGGATTTTTCGACGTTTGCTAGCCCGATGGTCAGTGTATCTTTTTTTGGTAGCTTTATCATAGAAGTTCTATCTTGCTCACTCAGTTTTGATTTTAGTTCGTGGTGCGTGCTGGTTGAGACTTATTTGAATGTAGCTCCGCCAACGGGTCTTACAGTTTTCTGGCGGAAATTCTGGATCGGCCCTGCCTCCGAGTGCAACAGCTACCACGAGCAAGGCAGGCAAGGTAACATCGCGGAAACCTGCTGCCCGTCAGCCTTCCAAGCAACCTCCGCTTGCATCCGGTGTGGCCTCGACCATTCGCAAGACTTCAACATCGACAAAACCAGCTCCGTTTACGTTCAGGACTAATGTAACGAACTACACTATTGTGAAAATTAATTTGTTAACTGATACTGTAAATTTCTTAGCTCTCTTCGAGGACTGATAGGTCGAGCTCCGGAACGACCCTCTCACCAAAAGCAGAGAAGTCGGCCAACACCGAGGCGCCCCTTGTGGTATGTACGGGTTGGACCTTGAGAATTTATGCAACTTAATATCTTGACAGGCAAAGGAAGATAACATTAAACCTCAAGTAGAACCCGCAGAAGCAATCAACGAGCCTATTTATGACCTTGACAAAGTGAAAGCTGCCAAAGTTTGTTCTTCCCATACCTGTCGGCTTTCTGCTTCTCATCGATGCAGGTGGAGTTGAAGCACCTCCGGAGTTTGACAGTAGACGCGTCAGACCTCAGTAAGGACCACGAACTACAGGCCGCGCCTCTCATTACAAGAGAAGCGTATATCACTGCTGGATACAAGAAACATTCCACACCATATGGAGTGATGGGTCAAGTGTTGTCAATATAGTAGGTCGTTTCTCTCTTTCTGTGTCCCTAATATTCATGTTCGGTGCCAAGTTCGAAATCGAGTGCCTACGTCCCTGTAGATCCTAGACTCTATGTCAACACAGTGAGTCTTTCTGAACATTTCGCCTGTGTATCTCACGAGCTCTCCAGAATACGCCATTCACCGCTGTAGTGTGCGGAGTGCAAGGCTCGGGAAAATCACATACAGTTTCGGTCCTCCTTGAAAACATGCTCATTCCGAAACTCCAGGAGATAGGTTCCCTGCAGCAGTCTCTAGCAGGACTAGTCCTCCACTTTGGGGAAGGTGGTGTCGGTTCTCTTCCGAGCGAGGCTGCATGGGTCGGTGTTCCGTCAACGGAGGGTGTAAGAACGCCGAAAGTGCGAGTCTTCGTGTCGAAGTCTTCTCTCAATACTATGAAGAGCGTTTACGCCCCTCTTGGAAAGAATGTTGAAGTGGTTCCCTTATTATTCAATGAAACAGAGTTAGATGCACAAGCCTTTCTATCTATGATGGCTGTCGGGTCGTCAGATTCCGCGCCACTCTACATCCAGATCGTTTTGGTGAGTCATAAATGACAGTCTATCCAGGGTGTGTTGTAGTCTGAACGCTTCTTCCCAGAGCATTCTCCGAGATTTGGGAGAGTCATTCTCGTACAAACTATTCATGGACCGACTTGATGACGAGAAAAGATCGTTCAACCCCGCGCAAGTTGCCGGTCTTGAGCAGCGTTTAGCCCTCTTGAATTCGTTCATGGTGTCCAATGGTCCACAGCCAGCCGCTTTTGGTTCAAAGACGTACGCCAATATCAGTGGACCAAGGTCAAATGTTCTTGCTCCCAAATCGACCCCGCGTCGTTTCGCTGCAGGACAATTGACCATTGTTGATCTATCGGATCCATTCATTGACACAGGCTCTGCGTGCGGTTTGTTCGAGATCGTCACGAGGCTATTCGTGAGGGCTGAGGTTGAAACTGGAAAGGTTCTTGTTGTCGATGAAGCCCACAAGGTATTCCGCTCGATATCTCTTTAAAGTTGTGCCGTTCTAACGTACTATAGTACTTGTTCACAAACAGAGGTGTTTCAGGGCTAACCAAGGCCATTTTGACCCTCACGAGAGAGCAGAGACATTTAGGGATGCGTGTCATCATTTCTACTCAAGGTAACTCCAGCTCTCGGTCGGACAAGGCGGTGCTTATACAAAAACACAGAGCCAACTGTGGTACCACCTGTCTTGTTAGACTTGTGTACTGTCGCTATTATGCATCGGTTTTCTTCTCCGGCGTGGTGGGACCATCTCGCACGGCACATCTCTGCTGACGTGTCTGTAGATGCAGCATTTGACACGGTTGTCAAGCTCCAGGTACGTCAGATGTTTAAACAGAAGGCTTTGCTAATATATTGCAAACGTCCAGACTGGTGAGGCGATTGTTCTTGCGCCATCGGGGCTTGGTGTGTTCCCCCAGGATGAAGAGATTCCCAGCCCCGAAGGTGATACCCCAGCTGTCTTGAAGATGAGCCAATTTGGAAGACGTTACATTATCATGAAGACACGTGCTCGTGTCACGAAAGACGGAGGGACTTCGGTTCTTGTTGTTCCTCGTCAAGAAGAAAGCGAGGACTCCGAGGAGTCAGAGAGCGAAGAGGAAGCATCTGAACGCGAGGAATCTGAGGATGAGGAATCTGAATAAGTTAATCACATCTTACCTACTATTATTAATAACCACAATATTTGCTGATTCTCATGATACTCACTTCATTATAGTCTAGTTCATAAGAGGATTTTCGTTGCGAGATTGTTTACATCTATTTACTAAAGCCTTGTAAATTCAACAAGAACAAACCCTGAATACTGCGTCACTCGCCACCAAAGCGAATTTTCCTATCATTCATTGTCTAGTACTCCCTTTACATTATCTCTGTTTGCCTTTGTTCTTTATGTCATGGCCGCCAATGTCAGAGTGCGGCGTCCAGCTACTCCACCACCCGGTCTTCCACATGTCGCTCCTTCGTCTCATAAATATCCACCAATACGACAAGACCACTTGAGCGCAGATGAACGACGTGAAGCAGCTTCCAAGGGATATGGACCTGGGCGAAGAAGTCATTCACCAGGTGGTCTCAACATTACATCTGGGGAATGGAAACTGCTGGCGGTTGTCCTTCTAATTGCACTTGGCGTCAGGATGTTTCGAATATCGAAACCAGATAGTGTGGTGTGAGTGTACCAGATGTTCACTCTACTCATCTGACATATCCGTCAGTTTCGACGAGGTTCACTTTGGTAAATTTGCAGCGCGCTATATCAAAACGCGGTATTTCGTCGATGTGCACCCTCCACTTGCAAAGTTGTTGATCACTGCGGCAGCCTTCATATCTGGTTTCAACGGAGATTTTGACTTCAAGGAGATTGGGAAGTGAGTATGTCTCAAACGGCATCTTTCTATCGTTGAGCATCCATTGACTAGGGTATTCGAAAATGCACCATACGTGGCCATGCGAATGGTACCCGCTACGTTTGGAGTCGCAACTATCCCAATCGCATATCTCACTTTACGAGCTCTTGATTGTCGCGCAACCACTGCACTACTAGCATCAATATTTCTGACATTCGAGAACGGATTGGTCACACAATCTCGCCATATCCTACTGGATTCTCCCCTCGTATTTTTCACGGCCCTCACCGTCTTCTTTTTTGTCGGGTTTTCGAATGAGGACAAGAAAGAGCCATTTACCAACCAGTGGTGGACATGGCTCGCTTTGACTGGTCTGTCCCTGGGCGCTGTCGTATCCTGCAAATGGGTCGGTCTCTTCACAATTGCGACGGTTGGTGTGTGCACTATGTTGCAACTGTGGCTTCTCTTGGGCGATCTTCGTGTCAGTCCAAGGATGTGGGCGAGGCATTTCTTCGCGCGGGCTGTTTGTCTTATTTTGATACCCGTCCTTTTCTACATGACCATGTTCCAGCTGCATTTCATTATTCTTGGAAGCTCAGGAGAGGGTGACGCGTTTATGAGCTCGGAATTCAGGCAGACACTGGGGCTGGGGATGGAGGACACGTATGCAGGTCCGTATATTGCGGCCATGCACATGGATGTGCTCATTTCATATTATCATAGATGTTGCCCTTGGTTCGGATATCACAATCCGACATCTGAACACACAAGGCGGTTATCTGCACTCTCATTCTCACAACTATCCTGGAGGAAGTGGACGTACGTATGACTCCCGTTTTATCTCATCTCTCATTAAATAGCTGGACAGAGCAACAAGTCACACTCTACCCGCATAGGGATGATAATAATCTCTGGCGAGTACTTAACGCAACAGTCAATAATTATGAACAGTATGACTACGAACACAAGCCTATCGTGTATATTGACCACGGCTCCCACATCAAGCTAAGGCATCTCGTGACCGACAGGGGGCTCCATTCACACGAAGTCCGCCCGCCTGTCTCGGATGTTGACTTCCAGAACGAGGTTTCAGCGTACGGCATGCCTGGCTTTATCGGCGACATCAACGATGATTGGGTTGTTGAGATTGAAAAGGGCGACAGTAGTGATAAGGAGTCGAGCAAGCGCTTGAGGACGTTAAGAACGCATTTCAAGCTCAGGCACTTGAATACAGGCTGCTACCTCTTCTCGCACAAAGTGAAACTCCCTGAGTGGGGCTTCGATCAGCAGGAGGTCACATGCAACAAGAACGCTGTCAAGGAAAACTCGCTATGGTACGTCGAGACTGCTACAAAGCATCCACAATGTAAGGTCTCTGTATCTTGTAATCGGGCGTATTCTCAGAACCACCTTTTCATAGTATCGGCTGATGCTCCAAAGGTCAATTACAAGATTCCCGGATTCTTGTCCAAATTCTGGGAGTTGCAGCAGGTCATGTGGACAACGAATGCTGGATTGACCGACCGTCACATGTATGACTCTCGACCTTTGACCTGGCCTCGTCTTCGCCGTGGTATTGTGAGTTGTACGATTGCACTTGTGATTCATATCTGATTAGTTGTATACCAGAATTTCTGGGTCAAGGATCATCGCCAGATCTACCTAATCGGTAATCCATTTGTTTGGTGGTCAAGCACGGCTTCAGTCATTACATACATGATCGTCAGAGGCTTCCTCCTACTTCGCGCGAAGAGAGGATACCGTGATTTTGACAACAGTGAGGATTAGTGCACTTCGGTCTCGTGTCATTCTGATCCGGGGAATCTGTTTTAGCCAAGGTTGTCAAGTATGATTCCCTCTGCGGTTTTCTCTTCGTCGGGTACTGCATGCATTACTTCCCCTTCTTCCTCATGGGCCGTCAGCTCTTCCTTCACCACTACTTTCCTGCACTGTACTTTGCAATCCTGCTTAATTGCGCTGTTTTCGACCTCGCCACATCGACTCTACGACCAAAGATT
The DNA here is from genome assembly GCF_016647785.1 of Suillus fuscotomentosus. Classification (NCBI taxonomy): domain Eukaryota; kingdom Fungi; phylum Basidiomycota; class Agaricomycetes; order Boletales; family Suillaceae; genus Suillus; species Suillus fuscotomentosus. The sequence goes on from NW_024539705.1 coordinate 18,106, forward strand.
CGATTACAGATTGCTGCCGTCCTCATGATCATAGCGATCATTACGTACTCAAAGTTTAGTTCCTTGGCGTATGGCAATCCTTGGACAAAACAGAAGTGCTCCAACGCACAATGGGTGAAGACGTGGGACTTTGCCTGGTGAGTCTTGGATGTTGCATCAGGAGTTTGGGTTTTGATGAGCATTTGTTAGTAATGAGTTTTTCGACGATGTGAGTTTTATGTAATTCAAGGAGCACTTTAGCTAAACGCCGAACAGTACTCTCAGTATTCAGGTGTCACTGTTCCTACTCTGAACCGGTCCACACCGATGGCAACCATTGGCGGTGAGCCCGGCGGGCGCGCGGCTATTGTGGTCGAGGACAAGCTCGGGCAAGATGGGGTCGTGCCGCCTGAAGACGAGCAGAGCACCGCCGTCCCTATTGGTGTGCCGGAGCCCGGGCGGGATGTATTTGCGAAGGACGAACAGAAGGAAATCAAGAGCCAGATGAGGATATCACAAGATGTGCCGGTTAATAATGTGGATGAGAAGGAGATTAGCGCGGCGACATTTGAACCGACCGGTGCAGCACCCGAAGAGAAAAAAGAAGAGGTCAAGTTGCAAGCGGGCGGCATGAGTGCTACCGGTGGGTCAGAGGGTCAGGCGCGTCCTGAAGTCATCGGCATCCTGGAAAAAGAGATCGAGGTGGAGCTGGGTGAGAATGTTGAGGATCATCGGAAATCTCACGGGCCTCTTGACCATGAGGAGGCCATTGCAGATCAAGTGGCGCATGAGTTGTATCCTGAGGCCAGGGACGTTGAGTAAATTATTTAATTTGTTGCTATAGATGTGTTGAGTGGTGTTTCCTGAGCAGACCTGATCATATACGAACTAGTACTAGCACATGACATTATGCCTATCCCCCATTCATTGATGGTACTGTATACATGTCACAAGGCGAGCTTCAAGTGGCGGCCGGGCGTCTTCAAGGGAATCTGAGAGCGACTATTGGGAGATCGATGTATGTCTTTTTGGCGCCTACCTGGTTCATCATGATTATACGGGCAGGATCAAATCTATCGTGGCTGATTATGATCTATCATATGCTTGTGCATCCCCTCTGTGAAGGCCATGCTAATTTGCCGGTCAACCAGACGCCATACCCTCATTCGCAAAACCCTAGTTTCGGTGTGGTGCGGCAGTGATGCGGCAAAGGGTCGAGCCCCTCACGTCCATAAAAAGCACCTCAGGATTTCAAACTCAATCCTACTGTCTCCAGAGTCCACAAAGTATGGCCGCTGTTCAGGTTCCTCCTCAAAATATCTTCAGACACCATCGTCCTGACTATGAAAGCCCAAGCAAGGGTGAAGCGAATGGTCTTCTGAACGACCGTGAAGAAGATTTCCATTGCCCTTCGGCTATTGCCAATAGCACGACTCATCATACGCGTCGTACTGTCACCTCACCACCCACACGCCGTGCAAGATCACTATCATTATCTGACACTGGTCCCTATGACTCATCCCATGAAGACATAAATGCACCTGCAATTGCTCCTCCCATAGTCCGGAGTTTGTCTCGTTATGTGCATTCTGCGAAAGCACAACGCAAGCCCTACGAGAGGCGTGACCCCAGCACATTACAGCGCCGCTACGCTGCAAGCCAACTTTCCCCCGTTGATTCTAGAACTTTACCGGACATTCAGAAGGTACGTTAAGCGGTGCATGCCCGCAGCTTTTTTATAATCAAGCAGCATGCCAGGGCAAGGTTTTACTCGAAAGTCGATTGCAACACCTGTCTTCTGAAGAAATTTCGCAAGCCGTCATCACGAAACACGCCGATATTGAATGGAGGCGCATGCGTGCTCTGACAACAGCTTGGGAAATCCAAGCTATCGAAGAATACAAAAGATTTCTTTCGATGGTTCTTGAAGACGACGGTAGCACATATGCCAGTGCTGCATCAGAACCTTGGGACACCTCGCTCCAAGAGCTCGCTAAAGGGAATGTGGGTGAACTCGATGAGCGCCTCCACTTTTGCATGTCCACATACAACCCTGACATAACGTCACTCGCTGTTGGAGAAAAACAGCTTGATCTTGTCGACAGCATGGCTCATTCCCTCGTTAGCGATTGCGTCAATGGAGATCGCTTACCAGACTTCACGAGTTTGGATGACTCAGAAGATCAATGTGGCAGCGGGTGTGAATCCGAGTCCATAAACACTAGCAGAATGTCGCAAGATTCTGTCAAGTCTGGTGAAACACCTGATGTAATTATCGTATCGATCGCCGTTACTTATAATACTGATCTTGCATAACAGGCTGAGCAGTAAAGCACAGGTTGTACCATATTATGATGCCTTCTGATCGTCAATATACTTTTCATTGGACGTTTTCCTCGTAGATCTGTTTTTAAGTCGATCATTATTCACATCATGTGTTTGCCACTCTATCTCGCCTGGATGCTGACTCGGATATCTGTATGATCTATGGTATATGTCCCCCAGAAATGATAAGCCACCCTCGTTCTATTTTATGGTGATGCGAGAGTCTTCAATGCTTCCTGAATTTCCGCCTCCTCCTTCGCCCATGATGGAACAGGGATCCTGTACGTATCCCCGACCCGGGCATATGAAATATCGCCCACACGCGCGACAGGCTTGAACCTTGTGAGGTCGACGGCGCTTCTGCTTGTAAGCATGTCTTTGCGCACATGGAAGTACTTGACGTGCGCGAGGATGAGCGTGCTGTTGTGCTCGCCTGTGACTGGGTGAGTGATATCGATCGATTTGTACAGCTATTGAGAGGCGACGATGTCAGCGGGCGAACGGGCTAGGCGTGAAATGAAATTACCTCGCATTCCATGCTAAAAGCGCTTTCCTTGACGCGCGAGGCTCTTATTTGCACCTGAACGCGTCGCTGTTAGCGCATATATCGAATGATGAAGGTGCACGCGTACGCATTTCTCCTTTGTCAGACCGCTGAGAGCCCACTCGTCGAACTCGGGAGGAGCGTCTACAGCAGTTGCATTTGCATTCTCGACGAATGCCTCGCTGATGACGTTCACAGAGAATCCTTGGCCGTTCTTCAGGTTCGTGGTAGTGTCTTTGAGGCTGCCTGTAGCATTGTGGTTGATCGCGAATGAGATGACAGGCGGGTAGTTCGTGACCTATGGGAAGATGTTATTACACCATTAGAGGGATGCATTGTTTGTCGCATTGCTCACTGTGTTGAACCAACTGGTGGATGCGAGTCAGGTAAGCATGCAGAATGTGTCAGATTATGGAGGCGTGTCTTACCTGAAGGGTGCCAAGTTCTCTACCCCATCCTCGCTGATCGTGGATATGAGTGACATGGGGCGCGGTAAAACGCCTGAATTCAAGAGCTTGTTGAGATTGCTGTCGATCACGGTCACGACCGCGGCTGATAAACATGTGCAGGAGTACGTACGTCTTGTCCATTTCTGCTGTGCTGTAGACGTTCCAGCCTGCAGATTCGCCTGCAAGCCAGTCTTTTCCGGCAGGAGTGGCATCGACTCTCTGGCCATATGTCCAGGACGGATTGGGTGATTGGGTGGTGGTGGAGTAGGAGGTGGTATCGAATGGAGGGATGTACATTGTTGGTGGATTAGCTGGATGAAGACAGCAAGACTGACCCTGTTTTTATAGTTACATGGTCGCAAATATCGAGGCCAGTCTTCATGCGTATGAGGTCGAAGCGCTGATAACGGATGATGCTGACTGCTTGGCTTACAATACTATCTCATAAGGACGCAAGTTGGGGATCGGACGACTCGGCGCTCGTGGATGATAGATGAACGCATAGAACCGTGTCGAGTCCGTGATCGCATTACAGACTCAGTGCTAGATATATGTCAGAACTTACAAATGGATCAGGTGCTTCTACTAATAAGAGGTGATAGACCGGTCCACACCAGGGTTAGAAGCAGTCAAACAATGACATAAGGGCAGGCATTATTATCTATAGCGTTGAACAAGTCAGTTTCTATATAAGGAACAAGGACCATGGTACCCGACACGTTCACGTTCAAGTGAACTTCGTCGACTGTCGCTGACTTTCACACCCTTTAGGTTCACTGAACGGACACCACGGTCAGTGACTGGCAGAACACTGGGTGTGGGACTAGCCTGGGATGGTTTGGTGTGAAGTCGGTGCCCAATTATGGGACTTTGGGAGTCTGCCTAGGAAACAAGGGGGACGGTGGGGCGGCCTGGGACCAGATTGCAGAACCACGGTCTCCGGGAATCGCATACTTGTTGATCCCGAAGTGAACGTACATCTGCAAAACCACTGAAATGAACGCTTAACTTACGCGCGTTACGGACACTTACGAACGCTTACGACTTCAGTAGCGCACTCATGCGATTGGTGGAGATGCTGAACACCAATATAACGCACTAGCATCTGGCTGATAAAACTCAAGCCTGATTATCTTTCGGTGATAAGATGCGATAGCAATAGTCAATACAATTGATCATGCTAATCTAGCCACGGTCTACGCAAATTCAGTACTAAATGTATGGTAGCTCTCTTTGTCCGCAAAGTTGTTCAAAAAGAAACGCTCGTGGCGTTCCAAACAAGTGGCCGACGAAATATCACTGGCCACTTTCTCGCCGAAACATGGTATGAGTTCAATAGCGTGTGTTACGTCTGTAATTTGCACCACAGCGCCCTGCCTATAACGATTACCAGTATTATCTTGAACGTACGAACGCTCCACGGTCCACATTGAAAGTTCGGGTTGTTCGTCAGGAGAGGCGATAAAGTGGAAGTATTGGACGTAAAGAAGCGGAGTAGAAAGGTATGTTGGAAGGTCTAAGTTGGATCCTCGTCGAATTATTGGCTGGAAAACCAGTCGGACCTGTGCGACGCGACTGCCTGGAAGAAGTGATAAAATCAGTACTAAAAACCAGTACAAAAACATACATACTCGTTTGGCCATCATCTCTCATGGTTTCAATGAGAACTGTATCACAGTTGCCGAAGGGGAAATCCTCACTAGGTGGGTAAGCTTGTATCACTCTGCTTGGCATTATGATTCGTGGCTGGAATGCTGAGCGAAGCTGTAGTCGGAATTTGTTCCACGTAGAGAGGCGCCCATATTTGCCGTCCCAGAGGCTATGCTCGCCCATGGACTGGGATGAACGATGCATGAAATCGGTGAGCATGATATCAAAGTCAGGGAGCGAGTATTTTGTGCGAATCTCAACTGGGGACAGAGATTTGTAATCCGGTGTTACATTCAGTTGAAAGGCGGTGAGTGCATCTCCAGAGAGAATGCCTTTGAGGAAGTGGTTGCGGACAGGTCGAGGACCATGGACGGACTTCGCTTCGTCAGGGAGAACTCGGGAAACCCAGGAGAGCGCAGGGTTGGTGGTTATGACATCTTCATCCTCGGCGTGTATAGCATTGACTAGTGATGCGCCGCGAGAATGCAACAGCGCAAACAGGTCAAAGATCTCCATCGCTTCTTGCCGGTTCAGGATCCGCACACACTGCAATGCAAAATCTTTGCTTTGCCGACTTGTCCGACTGAACAGATCCTTACAGTGTGTGATGAGCAAGCGCTCCGTCACATCAGCCGAAAACTGCATCAGGGAGCCCAGTCTCTCCACCGTCCCGCAAAAGCTTTGCAGTAGCTCGAGTTTAGGGATGAAAAAATCTTCTTTCGCACCGTTCTTCCCCCTCCTTGCCTCAGCATCAACGATGGCATCCTTGAAGGAGTGGAAATCCGCAAGTGCCTGTGCCATGGACTTCAGTGAGTCAGGTGAATGAACTGGATTTTGTGCGAGGTAGATGAAGTCTATGAGGGCACGAATTGCACGAATGAATCTGGGTGGAGTGGCCCCTGCGATTGACGCGACAATAGTGCGTTGGATATCTCTGTGCTCACGCCCGGTCATTTGCTTAACGTGGGTGACACCTTTCGCAAAGTGGCGTGTCCCGACACGTTTATGCTGAATGGCGAAGCGGGCATCGAGCTCATGCTTGCCCACGGCCTCCTTGACCCAATTGAGCGGATGATCAAAGAAAAACTTATGGCAAGTATGGAGGATTTCAGCAGCAAGGAAGACAGACGGACAGGCGTACTTCCAATCACGCCAAAATGGCATATGAACTCCGGAAAGATAGACGGCTTTAGCCGCTTTCTGGAACTTGTCCAGGTCCCAAGGATCAATTGTTTTGGATATGTCGACAATGAGTTGTAGCGTATGCCGGCCAGTACGAGGGGGGTGGAGTGTGCCATCACCGAATTCCTTTTGTGTTGCCATGGTCAGAGGGGATGCACTTTTACTAGTTGCAGCGATCATACTGGCCTCTGGCAGGTCGCATACATGAGCAATGAGAGGTGTAAAGACATAACGAATATATCGGAAGGGATCCGACATGAAACAGCCTTCTGCTGCTGCGGCCTTGAGATTGGCTAAAATGAGATCCATACATTTGTGCCATAGTCGTGCCTGTAGGATTGTCTGATAGTCCGGATGCACTTTGAACTTGACAATGGGCATATAGCCTACACAGCGCCAAGCTCGTAACGTTGCCTTAGAGCGAACTTCGGAGTCGATATTGCCGATGGTGATGAAGACCGGATGCATCTCGAGCCCACCGGTGACTCGTGTTACAGGAGTTTTATCGGAACCTAATATGATTGGGACTTGAGTTGCGCCCATAGGAAGATGATCCTAGAAAATCCATCAAATTACGACCAGTAGACTGACAGCAAATATACCTGAATTTTCCATGCCATGTCAGCGCTCATATAATCTCCATATTCGTGCTGATCTCCAGCTTGGACGACATGTGGGTCAAATGTCATATGATTAGCAAAAGTTGGATCGCTGAAAAGTTGCTTGACCACATCTAACGCATCGCGCCAAATGAACTCTATAGGCTGAGATGTCTTGTAACCGGTGAATGCGATTTGAGAGACTTTCCACTCCGTGAAGCAGGGTAGCGTATCCATCCAGCCTATGAGTTGATCCTTCGAAGTGAAAGATGGTCTTTCACGAGTGTCAAACTGTGGGCATAGGATCAGACTTGAAGGTAGGAGCTTAAGTTCACGGTTACCCATGTCAGCTTCAAGAACTTGGCGATCTGAGTTTGAGTAAGATTTTCGACCAAGAACTTCCCCAATTGCCATTCGGCTTCGTCATGAAAAGGGTAGTAAGTGTTTTCCTTACGCCGATATGCATACTCGTCGTCTTCCAGCTTATCGAGCATGTTTTTGCCAGTTCCGAAAATGTATCCAGAGTGTGGATGACAACGACCAGTAGCGGGTATATAGCCAGTCGGATGGTTACCTTGACGAAATGCAGGAGGGAGAGGCAATTCTTGTGGACGTGCATCGGATGGCCAGCAAGTAGACTGAGAATTGAGATGGGCTGTGATTAATTCAATCGTTGGAAAGGCTCCTTGACAGTTGGGACAAAGCCTGTCAAAGTATGAAGGTATGTCTGTTCGTTGAGCAAAAATTGTACGCACATTGTAAGCTTTGCTTTGCGGTATAAAGTTGTATACACTCTGGCAGCACACTGCAAATAATCTTCAAGTCTTTGAAACTCCGCTGACCTGCGCATTTGCTCAGAATCATTAGCAAAGTACTCAGTAATACTCGACTTCTGGATGATGAATACATCCTCTCCTCCATGCTCCCCCCCTCGATCAAGCAGTCCCTCTAATTCTAGCGGAGCTTCTAGCGGTGGAACTCTTGTCGAATCATCAACATATGACCTCGCCAAATATAAAGGCTTATCATCATCCGGAATTCACGTTCTGTCCAAGCAGATAAACTCAGACAAATCCCCCGAATCGATGATCTCTGTGCTTTCTCCAACTGGGTCACACCGTTCTCTCCCCTTTATGGATGAAGTGCCGAGCCCTCCAGATGGCAAAGAGAGCCTATTCTTTAGGCATTCTGATACTCCACCTCCAGGTGCTTCCCCTCGTGCACAGTACCTGCGGGAACGAATGTCCAGGAAACATCAGCCATACCCTCTCCACCCAGCTCCACTAGAGCTTCGGTTTGCAGCTCGTGTAACAGGGAGGGTACGCCAACCAGAATTCACTCCCGAAGAAACTGAACAGGTATTTTTTCTTACAATCGTTCATTCATTCTCATGTTAATTATTGCAAGAATGAACAACTAGCGGAGAGAGGCTTGTCACAATTGAGCCTCGCAACTCTGTACAAGGCATACAAAGCGAAGCTGGCTTCCCGTGAGACTGCGCGCCAACGTCTGTTGACGACAACATGGGAGATTGAAGAGGCCGAGCGCTATACAGCATTCCTTGAAGCACTCCATGTCGAGAGTAAACGGTTCCTGGGGTTAGAGGATGCCAAGTTGGAGAAAATGAGAGAGTGGTTTTCTTCCCGTAACCTGACAGAAGTTGCAGACGATACCAACTACCTTCAAGCTGTCTACGATGACGAATGCGAGATCCTCCGATCTCTATCTACTCAGGCACGACAAGTCTCAAAGATCTTAGGAAAACGTTCCGATGATATATTCTCGGCATCCACAAGTGAATCTACCAGCAAATCGCCCTTAAACGTGCTCTCGGTCGTAGAAGATGAGGATGATTTAGATGATTTCTCGGACCTCGAGGCCTGATAAGATCTCCAAACGTGGTATGTACATGTGCATGTGACGGCTGATCTCCCGCGCTGATTTCATATCTAGTAGATAGCCCTGCTTCTTTGCCGTTTCGCTGTTTCATCAATTTTTCCCGTCACTTATGATCTTTCGTTTTGTACAGCTTGTACAGTTTGTACGTGTTATTACCTGCATACCAGAATCAAAGTGCCCGTTACATCGATAACCGATGACTTGATTGTTTCCTTCCCCTACTACAATCGTATCTGACTTGCTCGTTCCCCTCTACTAATTCTGCTCACCAAATGCAAGGTACTGGACGCGGTACCAATACCAAGCGCAAAAGCAAGGCTACCGTCCCAAAACCATCTCGGGGATCAGGGCTTAATCCGTCGGGACAGCCAGCCAACGATCAGCTCAACATTCCCTCAGAACGACTACGAATGCCCGACAATATGTTCGATCCGTATGATCGAGGTGGAGGTGGGCAAGGGAGCCATTGTGAGTGAATTATGAAACTGCGGACTCTCGATGCTGACGAAGACACGCCCGACACTTAAGCTGGTTCGATACCGCCACACTTTACCCTTGGGGACGACGGCAACTTTGACATAGACGCATTGTATGGTCAGGCTGGTAGGTCCCCGATCACACTCAATGATGCCTCAATGCTAACAGCATCAATTCCAGGTAGACAGACGCTGACAGACGCTTTGAGGTCAGATCCCTACACAGATGCAGACCTGCCCATGTCGCGATGGACTGGGCATGCGCCAGATCGCGGAGTACATCTAGTGCCGGCATACAAGCCAACTGATCTAACAACAATGCAGAGAGGTGAGATACCTTCATCCGATGTAGTGCATGTGAGTATCGATTCATTTGTTGGATGCACCCTGCTGACGCATTTGACTCTAGACTACAGGGCCTGCAAGGACCGTACGACGTGTGACCCGGCAGGTGTCAATGCCCTCAACACCATATGCGGTTCCACGAACTCTGGTGAGTTCTGATGCGCAAAGCCCTGTCGCCATCGAAGTGCGCGCTGGGCCTTCTGTGATGGAGCCGTCGTCGTCGTCACAGCCTCAAGACATTACGCCTACAAAAGAGGTCCGTCAACAAATCGTATGCAAGGCGAAACATGGGGTTGTTGGTTGGCTTTTCACGAAGTATGCGATGTCGCAAACTGCAGCAGATCGGAAACGCCTCATCAAGAAAGCCATTTTAGATGCAGTCCCAAGAATTTTCTCGTCGACCGGTGAGTTTTTTTATTAGATTCATCCATTACATGCTGCTAACAGGCTTTATAGTTTCATTCAATTCCCTAGTCACTAAAGAACAATATCGTTCTGTATCCCAAGCACTTACAAATGCACGCGGCAAAATTATCGACATTGCTCGCAGCGGTGTACCTCATGCGTACGAGCTATACCGCCCGAGTGGATATACGGAACGGACACCAACTCAATACCGGGTGCATATAGCTACGACACTTACCCGTACAGGCTCGTTGACGGTCATGCACTCGCATCATTTTGATCCGGTATGCGCATTCATTTTCGGTGCAACGAAATGTCTAATTTTCAATTAGGATGGTAACATACATGTTCACAGTCATTTCGACCATTCGTTCATCAAGCACGTCGTGATCCGGTTCATTTGGTATCTTCGACACGAAACCTTCCTTGGCGAATCCCCCCTCACGAAGATCAACTACATCATCGCGATTGCCGTAGCGGCTGTTTACTGTGTACTGCAGGAACAACGGATGCCGATGCCATCCATTGATCCCTTCACAGGTCTGGTCCATTACAACAAATTCGTTGAGGTCATCGCCGTCCTCGATGGTCTTGATGGAGAAGATAAAAAGGCGCTGGAAAGTTTTAAGCTTGATATGCTCGAAGTTGGACCATCGCAGATGCGCACTAATATTGAGGCTGATGATGATGATGATTTACTATACGAGTAGATAACATAGATCAATACAATGATTGTTTTCGATAATCTTGATAACGCATCTTTGCATAAATTGCCTGATATTACCGGCTCAGGGTGTAATATAACTAAAAGTATGCTTTACGAACGCAAACCTGAGCTAGTCCAAAAATGAAATGCTCAAAAGCACTTTAGAGCGAGCGTCGACCAACATCTAAAAAGCCGAGTTGGTCGACGCTCGCTCTAAAGTGCTTTTGAGCATTTCATTTTTGGACTAGCTCAGGTTTGCGTTCGTAAAGCATACTTTTAGTTATATTACACCCTGAGCCGGTAATATCAGGCAATTTATGCAAAGATGCGTTATCAAGATTATCACCGAAAGATAATCAGGCTTGAGTTTTATCAGCCAGATGCTAGTGCGTTATATTGGTGTTCAGCATCTCCACCAATCGCATGAGTGCGCTACTGAAGTCGTAAGCGTTCGTAAGTGTCCGTAACGCGCGTAAGTTAAGCGTTCATTTCAGTGGTTTTGCAGATGAACTCGGCTTTTTAGATGCTACTTTCCAAGGATGTCGTACGCTGGTTGTATCGAACGTTTTTCCAAGAATTATGCCCCGATTTAGTAAGTATGTACTGCACCTGGAGAGATGATGCGATATTTAAATTAGTCACGTGACAAAAATTGGGTGATATCGGACGCCGAGGGAGAGATTATAATCAATCTCAAAGTCGTTTCACTCCATCGGTAGCTTATAAGGTACCTTTTCGCTCCCATTCTAAAGGCTGTTCTGACGCTCTTTCCATCTTCTTTCAGATCTACCATTATCGCACTCTCTCGTCGATTCATCATGGGTGTCCTCGATATCGTTCCCGTTAGTACAGTCAACTTGAATCATCGGGCAAGCTGATCCACTGACGTACTCGCAGGCTGGTGTCCTAACTGGAGATAACGTTCGCAAGTTGTTCGACTATGCAAAGGAGAACAAGGTACGTCGCTCTCGACTTACTGTATCCTATTTTCTTAATGAAGCGCCTTGCGATTCTACTTCAATAGTTTGCCATTCCTGTGAGTGCCTTTCCTATCGGAAGTAAATATCCTGTTGAAACGACGATCTCTTCACCAGGCTATAGTGAGTGACGAAATCAACCACAGTCTCCTGGCCTGACTCCATCAAGAACGTCACTTCTTCATCCACCGCTAACGCCGTCTTGGAAGCCGCAAGGTCAGCAAATGAGTCTTAGCGATTCACAAAATGTTCACATCCAGCTCCGCAGAGACATCAAGGCTCCAATCATCCTCCAGGTCTCTCAGGGTGGAAGTGCCTACTTCGCCGGGAAAGGTCTATCAAATGACAACCAGCAAGCTTCCATTCTGGGAGCTATCGCTGCTGCCCACCACATTCGCACAGTTGCGAAGGCCTATGGCGTGTGAGTCTTACCTTTGCCTGGGATCTATGTTATTTTGATCCACGATGGATATCAGGCCTGTCGTTCTTCACAGCGACCACTGTGCCCATAAGCTCCTTCAATGGTTTGATGGCATGCTTGCTGCCGATGAGGCTTATTTCAAGGAGCACCAAGAGCCCCTTTTCTCTTCACACATGCTTGACCTGTCCGAAGAGCCAAAAGAAGAGAACATCGCAACTTGCGTCAAATACTTCAAGCGCATGGCACCTATTGGTATTTGGCTAGAGATGGAAATTGGTATCACCGGAGGTGAAGAGGACGGTGTTGATAACACTGGTGTCGACAACGCATCCCTCTACACGCAACCCGAGGACATCTACGATGTCCACGCTGCTTTGAGTGCGATTAGCCCCAACTTCAGCATTGCTGCTGCGTTCGGTAACGTGCACGGCGTCTACAAGCCTGGAAACGTCAAGCTCCAGCCTGAGTTGCTGGGCAAGCACCAAGCTTACAGTAGCAAAAAACTCGGTGGCAAGTTCGAGAAGCCTCTCTACCTCGTGTTCCACGGTGGTTCTGGGTCAACCAAGGAGGAGATCAGGACTGCAGTCAACCATGGTGTCGTCAAAATGAACGTTGATACCGGCGAGTCTGTTAGGTTTAGTAATGAATCCAGTCGCTGACGCGAAAACTATCACTCAGATACCCAGTTTGCTTACCTCGCTGGTATTAGGGTACGATTGACCATCAGTCCTGGAGATCGCGCAAGGGCTGACCGTTATCTCTCAGGACTTTGTTTTCAAGAAAAAAGATTACCTGCTCACTCAAGTTGGTAACCCTGAGGGCGCAGACAAACCTAACAAGAAGGTTCGTTCTAGCTTATCTTTTATGACATTTCTGTCATTCATCTCTGATTGCAGTTCTATGACCCCCGTGTCTGGGTTCGTGAGGGAGAGAAAACGCTCTCGGCACGGGTCAAGGAGGCTTGCAGTGACCTCGGCAACGTTAGTGAGTGTCAAATTGAGCTTGATCGTCGATCAGTCATTGACGTGAACATCGCCCGTAGACCGCTTGTAAAGAAAGTGCTTGTAAATGCATGTATAACTTAGAAACAGAGTTTCAAGATGTGTACTTCTGTAAATGCTTAGATAATCATGACGCGTGAAAGCAGCCTTGTTGCTATTAATTCAAATCGACATAAACATGTTCGGGATGTTCTGCAGAACTGAAAGGTGACCGTCGTAACTCGTGAACGTATAAAGAGCTCCAGGTACTATCTTGGTTGATGGAAGCATCGGAATTTGACAACTGTGGGTGGCTTCCAATTGGCCGAACTTCTGTTGATTTTTGACAAATTCTTGAACCACTGTTGTAAACCACGAAGTGTACATCAAAACTGCACCACCAACATCCCTGAGGCCCGAGGCATCTCGCCTTGTCTATAGTCTGTAATTCAAAAGATCCTGCTCGACCGGATCCAGTATTTGTTATTGTAACAACATGACTTCCGCTCTGAACGATTTTGGTACGTGATTGTTAATCTTTACTCCGCTCGACTGCGACTCACACTTACCACGCACAGTCTATGCTTCTTTCCTCATTCCGATCTTCTTCACCATCGAATGCACCAGATGCATTCTCTACGTCTCCGACAGAACGCCTGGCAGTGGTCCATTGCGCTTGGTCGTCTTACTACTCAACATCCTCGCGGTTGGCCCACTCCAAGTGATTTTTGGATGGGTGCTAATGGTCGTATGGTTCCCTGTGCGAGCTCTTCTGTGGTTCATGGGTATAGGAAGGGGTGCGCCGAAGAAAGGTGCATGTGTTTGGTCTCTCGTTTGCCCGTTGCGCAAGATGGCTGACGATCAATTCATGCGTCGTGTATGTAGGCTCGGCAGCTGCAACAGCGCGATTCTATGAACTCAAGAAGAGACGAGCTCAGAACAGGCGAGGGGAAAGTTGATCAGCAGGACTCGAGGTATTGTCATATGATTTTCTTGGGTTCTGTGTACCTCTAGAAGTGTATTGTTTCTTCAAATTCTTGCACCAGTACTGTTGTTGTTTCATGACTGCTGCCGTCGCTTTATTATATATTTATGCTCTCTGAAATCGGCTTACAATGCTATGATCTCATGAGGACGCAAATTGGGGATCGGACGATACATAGACTGGGCGCTCGTGGATGATAGATGAACGCATACTAGAAGCGTGTCGAGTCCGTGATCGCATTACAGTGCTAGATATCGATGTGTCAGAACTTCAAACAATGACATAACGCTAACGGGCACAGCGCAGCCTGACTTTACATACGGCAGATGTTGCCGAGCTGTCACGTGCTTACTGTCCTTGTACAGGTGCCGAGTCTGCCGACCGGTCTATCACCTAGGTGATGGGAATTATAGGTGCATAGTTGATCCACTTGTAAATAGCTGACACTACTGATCCGATCATGGACGCGACAAGGTCCTGTTTACCATTATGCGTTCACATGATCTACGAGTCCGATCCACAACTTGCGTCCTTATGATAGCTTCGTAAGCCAATTGCAATCAGTCTGCACCATCATCCGTTATCAGCGCTTCGACCTTATGCGTAAAGACTGGCCTCAATATTCGCGACCATGTAACTATATATACAGGGTCAGTTTTGCTGTCTTCATCCAGCTAACACACCAACCATGTACATCCCTCCATTCGATACCACCTCCTACTCCACCACCACCCAATCACCCAATCCATCCTGGACGTACGGCCAGAAAGTCGACGTCACTCCTACCGGAAAAGACTGGCTCGCAGGCGATTCTGCAGGCTGGAAAGTCTATAACACAGCAGAAATGGACAAGGCGTACGTACTCCTCCACCTGTTTATCAGCCGCGATCGTGACCGCAATCCACAGCAATATTAGGAAACTCTTGAATTCAGGCATTGCACCACGCCCCATGACAATTGTATCTACGATCAGCGAGGATGGCGTAGAGAACCTGGCATCGTTCAGGTAAGACACTTTCATCATCTATTGCGTTCTGCACGCTTACCTGGCTATCTATCAGTTGGTTCAACACAGTGAGCAATACAACAAACAACGCGTCTTTCTAATGGTTAACCTCTTCCCATAGGTCACGGACTACCCGCCTGTCATCTCATTCGGAATCAACCGAAACCCTGCGGGCCACCTAAAAGACACGACCAGGAACTTGAAGAACGGTCAAGGGTTCGCCGTGAACATCATCAGCGAGGCGTTTATCGAAAATGCAAATGCAGCTGCCGTAGACGCTCCTCCCGACGTCGACGAGTGGACTCTCAGTGGTCTGACAAAGGAGAAATGCGTACGTGTGCACCTTCATGAAATGATATATGCGCTAACAACGACACGTTCAGGTGCAAATAAGAGCCTCGCGCGTCAAAGAAAGCGCTTTTAGTATGGAATGCGAGGTAATTCCATTTCACGCCTAGCCCGCTCGCTCGCTAATAACGTCGGCTCCCAACAGCTGTACAAATCGATAGATATCACGCACCCGGTCACAGGCGAGCACACCAGCACGCTCATCCTCGCGCACGTCAAGTACTTTCATGTGCGCAAAGACATGCTCACAGGCAGGGGTGCCGTCGACCTCGCCAAGTTCAAGCCTGTCGGACGTGTGGGCGATATCTCATATGCCCGGGTTGGAGATACATATAGGATCCCTATTCCATTATGGGCGCAGGAGGAGGCAAAAATACAGGAAGCATTGAAGACTCTCGCATCAACATGACATAGAACGGAGATTGGCTCACTATTTTTCTAGGGAACATATACCATAGATCATATAGATATCATCATCCAGGCGGGATCGAGTCCGTCGTTATTTTTTATCCTTAAAATAGACCTTCATAATTGACTAGCAAGCCTTACTTTTTACATCATAATAATCATCAACTTCTCAAATATAATGTCCTTCAGAGCTATTGACAATCATTGTGAGCGTGCAGGCAGCTACATTCGCGACATATGCATGTCAAATTGCTCTTTGAATGCGATCTCGGCACGTAACAACTGCATCTGAAAGGATTGCATGAATTATGAATGGCCTGTATATAGGGCTTCGTTGCTTGTGATGCAGGGGTAGCATGTTGTAACCAATACGGTATCATACCAGTGCCCATCCTACATATAATCTATGGTATATGTTACCAAAAAACGGTTCCTTCGTTCTATTTCACAGTGAAGCGCCGTGAGTCGTCAATGCCTCCTGTATCTTCGCCTCATCCTGCGCCCATGATGGACGAGCGATCCTGTACGCATCTCCAACCCGGGCATATGAGATATCGCCCAAACGCGCGACAGGCTTGAACTTTGTGAGATCGATAACACCTTTCTCTGTGAGCACGTCTTTGCGGACGTGAATGTACTTGACGTGCGCGAGGATGAGCGTGTTGTTGTGCTCGCCTGTAACTGGGTGGATGATGTCTATCGCTTTGTAAAGCTGTTGGGAGGTGGTGTTGTTAGCAAGCGAGCGGGTTCGGCATGAAATGGGATTACCTCGCACTCCATGCTAAAAGCGCTTTCCTTGACGCGCGAGGCTCTTATTTGCACCTGAACGCGTCGTTGTTAGCGCATATATCGTGTTATGACGGTGCACACGTACGCATTTCTCCTTTGTCAGACCGCTGAGAGTCCACTCGTCGAAGTCGCGAGGAGCATCTATAGCAGTCGCATTTGCGTTCTCGACGAATGCCTCGCTGATGATGTTCACGGTGAATCCTTGGCCGTTCTTCAAGTTCGTGGCCGTGTCTTTGAGCCGACCTGGGGCGCTGTGGTTGACTGCAAAGGAGATGACAGGAGGGTAGTTCGTGACCTATGGGAAGAGGTTATTGAACGATTGAAGAGACGTTGTTTGTCGTATTACTCACTGTGTTAAACCAACTGGTAGATGCAACCCAGGTAAGTGTGCGAAGTATGTTGGATACCGGAGGTGTGTCTTACCTGAACGGTGCCAGGTTCTCTACGCCATCCTCGCTGATCGTGGACACGAATGCGATGGGGCGTGGTACGATGCCTGAAATCAAGAGCTTGTAGAGATCGCTGTCGATCGCGGTCAGATCGCGACTGAACAATAGGTGGGGGAGTACGTACATCTTGTCTGTTTCTGCTGTGTTGTAAACTTTCCACCCAGCAGATTCGCCTTCGAGCCACTCTTTGCCGGCAGGAGTAGCGTCGACTTTCTGACCGTACGTCCAGGATGGATTGGGTGGTTGGGTATAGGTGGAGTAGGAGGTGGTATCGAATGCAGGGATGGACATGGTGGACTGGATGGATGAAGAGAGCGAAACTAGCCCTGGATTTATATTTACATGGTTGCAAATCGAGCACATACGAGGCTGATAACGGACGATTCGGGATGACGCTGACTACTTGGCTTACAAACGCTATCTGATAAGCACGCAAGATGGTACCATTCCTAGCAACGAATGTTGGACGAGACTAGTACATTGCTTGCCGCGATAACGACAGGAAGCACTTTTTTTGGACAAGTGTCTTTCAAGATAGTATTAGTAGGCGGCGCTGTCAAATCCCAATCAGTCCGTCACTGATTAGCCTCGTGTGTTAGCAGACAACGCGGAACCGACGAAAATGTGTGCTTGGCAGATATTCGGCAGTGGAACGTCGAATGCTGTCCGACGATACTTGATGGAGACGACTTGGAAAACACAGGGTCCCGTCTCCCGCTAACATACGATATCTTGGGACTCTGCACGTCTGTCCTGTAATTCGCACTTGCCGTTGGACGCTTCGCTCAGCATGCGCTGGAGATGCGACAGTATCTCCGCATAGAAACATGATTAGTGTATGAGCCAGGCCGCAAGATGTGCCCTCTGCGCTCGTTAAATTCCTCAGCTCGGGATCAGTTTGCGGGAGCATCATTCGCATGGAAATTATCTCATCGTCCAAAATTTAGTCAGGACCTTGCAATTGAGATAAGAAGTTTGGAGGTACTGCAGCAAATCAACACACGAGCAAAATAAACGCGAAGAAAGGTGCCAATGACTGCGTCAGGCTTGAGACAAATGCCCGCAACGACGCAGTCGTTCACTAAAAAGAAATAAGAGCGGAGGAATCAGACTACAATGCAATATAAAAGGTCGTTTAATAACAAGATAGTTGTTTGAGAGACCTGACTTACAGACCGGGAGTACTGCGAATCTCGATGATATCGCCTGACCGTGACTCTGGGAGCGTGGATATACATATAAGGAATCGGAGCACCCTCGAGTCCATGGCTCGTTTGGAGGACAAGCACTGGGAGGTTCCAGTGATTAGCAATAAGTAAGTACTTGTAGTTAATGCGCACTCACCGTTTAGGAACACCGCAGCAGTCGCATGCGGCAGTGGCGCAGCATTTTCACGATGCCCGTGGCAATGATGGGAAAATTCCGAGGCTGTACCACGAAATTTAGTTGCATTTTGTGCACACAATCTTGGGAGTCTGTTGGATGGAGAAGTGATATTGCAGTGAGCTATATACATGCGTTCGAAGAAGTAACTTGGTGATAAGCTGGAGTAGCTGCTAGATACGAAGAACAACGGTATTCATGCAGGATAGACAGTCAGATTCGAGCGCTGGAAAGCACGGACCAGTGCTCGACTTGATGCGATAGGATACATTCTGGAAGCTGTGAAGACAAGAGTCAGACGCATGTATGTACTGCAGATGTGCATACGTCGAGGACAGCGAGTATGACAATAGGATGGGTGCATTACGGTGATGGAGGCGTGGGCACGAACAGGCGGCCTTAGATATTCCGGGCATCTATTGAGCTGGGAAGCACCATAAAACGCACCATACACCCTCTGCAGCTTAGAGAAAGACACAATCCCTCCAAAGTTTAGCCTCATCCGTATTCCATACGATCAACATCCAGTAAAATGTCGGAGCTCATTACAATCACCACTCCCCTGCGATGGTTCAAAGGCCATGAAAAAGGGATAACCGCAGTCGCAGTTTTCCCTGATAAACACCGGATGGTTACAGGCTCGGTCGACACAACGGTTCGTCTGTGGGACTTGAAGACAGGTGTTGTGTTAAAGAAGATGGAGGGGCATCGCAATTGGGTGTGGAGATTGGCGGTATCACGAGATGGGCAATATTGATAGCAAGCGGTGATACAAGCGGAGAGGTCATCATCTGGCACGGAGAAACTGGCGAATCACTCACCAAAATCAAAGCACACTCCTATTATACCTCCTCGCTGGATTTTTCTCCCGATGGAACAGTGCTGGCCACTGGTTCATTGTTCGATGAAATGACGAAACTGGAATACCAAAACCTGGCAGCTGCAAGGAAATCCAATCGAGTGTCAATTTGTCAACTGTGTACGGCATTCACCGTCAGGAGAACTTCTTGTCATCACAACAAATGAGGATATTCAAATTTACAATTCAGGCACAAGGAAGCTCGTCACATTATTCAAGGGTCACAAATCATTCAACTCGTCACTCGCGTGGACGCCCGATGGCACACGCCTTCTCACAGGTGGCAATAGTGAAGATCCTACTGTACGCGAATGGGATACGACAACCTGGAAGCAGGTCGGTGATCCCTGGACGGGCCACACCAATGAAATCAATTCCATTGCCGTTCATCCTGCTGGCACACTCGTTGCATCTACATCTAGTGACAGCCACACCCGTCTCTGGCAGCTCTCCGACCGACAAACCATTGCTGTCTTCAAGCACTCACTCGCCAATTTATGCGTCACTTTCTCCGTGGACGGCAATCACGTCTTCAGTGGAGGTTACGATGAGATGATCTCAGAGTGAGCAGTACCTCAGGGTATACATCCAAAGGCATGTTTCCGTCTCTGGCTCATATGCCACAAATCGAGCATGCTTCTTGCAGACTATTGCCACCACAACAGTCCGCGATGCATGCATAGATGGTGACTTATCTACTGACGAAGAACTACTCGTGCAAGATATCAATACCGATGCGAACGACCACACTCCCTACGTCCATCGCTCAAAGGCATGTTTCCGTTCTTGACTCATATATACCACAATTAGAGCATGTCGTGCAGATCCTAGCCATCACGACCTCCCGTATTGCATGTCTAGATGGAGACTTATCTACCGCCGAAGAACTACTCACTCAAGATATCAACATCAATCCAAACGACCATACTTCCTACGCCCATCGGTCATTCGTCATGGCACGAAAATACGACTGGGACCGCGCCCTTCTGGACGCAATCAGGGTGAGAATCATCACCGCCTTATACAGGGCTAACTCGACAGTGACATAGTCCATCAGGATTCAGCCCTCATTGACGGGCTATATCTCCAAGGGCATTGCCCTCTGTGGAAAAGGCCGCGTCCTGGATGCGAGGGCAGCATTTGATGTTGCATCCATGTACACGGACCAGGATTCAGAAATCACACATTTTCTGCTATTGATCAAAGTATGACACATTTACCTCGCATACTCTTTCCCTCATCGCGTATTTCAGGCCATCGCGCTTTTCAATGCAGATCAACATGACGAGGCAATCCTGCTCCTCAAAGAGCTCGCTGCTGGTTGTCCAAATGCCGACACTCTCGCATGTGATATTGTGCAAGTAAGTATCATGCATGCTTGGTCATCAACACTCATCTTTACAACTCGCACATTAGGCATATCTACACGTTCAACCCAGAATCAAAGCCTTGGATGGCGCACGCTACGACGAAGCTACTGACTATATCACTGCCGCTCTCGACTCTCGCAATTCATCATCGAAATCGAACATTCATGAAATCTATGAGGATTTGGTGGTGGTACGTCAAGATGACGCATGTATAACGCTTTTCACAACTGGATATCTTGTCTAGCTCTTTGGCTGGGACCTGAAGTTGTTGTGGCGAAAGGCACCCCATAAACGGTGTGATGCACTCCTTCGGGCGGGTAAACTTCAAGATGCCGTGAAATTATACCAACACATGATGACTTCGAGTGACGAAATCACCAAAGGCGACTGGCTTGATTGGTCCAATGGCGAGTCTAGAACCCCTAATATTGCGCAAGAGACAATCCTCACCTGTATTCCTCTCAGATTTCAAACAGCAATGCAGCGCACTCTGCGCTGCCAATGGAGAGGCTGCCTTCGCTGCAAGCGATTACGACAAGGCTATTGACATATATTCAATGGCGATCGACCTGGATTCTGCATCCGATATCTTCTTTGCAAGTCGCAGCCAGGCAAAGTTAAGTAAAATGCTGTGGGAGGATGCGCTCCTCGACGCGCGAAAGGTGCGATGGCATCCACATTCTAGTAGCCCATGTTGACTTTGGCGATGCATAGGTCACCGAACTCAATCCTTCGTCTCATGTCGGGTACCAGTTGTCACACTCAGCGCTGCGTGGCGCGCAACGATACGAAGAAGCCATCGAGGCCTTCACAATCATGTGGTCCAAGTTGGACGACGCTCCAGAAGTGCAGATACGAGGTAAGCCATGGAACATTACTACCTCGTCTCGAAATGCCTATCTTGTTCTGCAGATCTGCGTCGGCAGTACGTCCGTCCATCGGAAGCAGAAGACGCTATTCGAGGAGCGGTTTGGATTGAACTCAGCAACGCCCCCCTTCGTCTGCTCAACACCTCTACGGGTCTTTTGTGTGACCGAGCAGCACAGCTGAACTTCTTCAAAACAAGTCCAGAATACAAGGAGCTTTTGTCATCCATAGCGAAGCGTTCGGATCTCGAAATGGAACGCATCAAGGGGGTGGTGGCGACGCACTTCCGTTGTGTTTTGCTATCACATAGGTGGGAAGAGACGGAGGCGCTGCTGCACCACATCCAGGACAAAGTGGTGTACGAGCTGGATGGACTCGGTGGCACCGCGAAACTGCAGTCGTTTTGCAAAGTCGCTCGTGATGCGGGGTATTTTTGGGCATGGATGGATACATGCTGCATTGATAAGAGCAATAACGTCGAGCTTCAAGAATCGGTCAATTCCATGTTCGTCTGGTACCGCCACTCAGCGCTCACCATAGTCTACCTATCCGATGTTCCTCCTTCATCCAAGCCCGGTGCACTGGCGAGTAGTGTTTGGAACGAACGAGGATGGACATTTCAAGAATTCGTCGCTCCGAAAGTCGTTATATTTTATCAGAAGGATTGGTCGTTGTATCTGGACGATCGCTCTCCCAACCACAAAGAGTCCCCAGGAATCATGAAGGAGTTGGAGGATGCGACGGGAATAGATGCACAGGCCCTGACCTCCTTTCGTCCAGGGATGAGAGACGCTCGAGACAAGCTGCGATGGGCATCAAAACGTGTCACCACGATGCAGGAAGACATCGCGTACTCGTTGTTTGGTATCTTTGGCGTCCACCTGCCTGTAATCTATGGCGAGAAGAAGCAAAATGCCCTCGGACGGCTCCTGCAGGAGATCGTGGCTAGATCGGGCGACATCACTTCCCTGGACTGGGTCGGACGATCGTCCGAGTTCAATAGCTGCCTTCCAGCCGACATCATCTCATATGCGGCGCCGCCATGCTCCCTACCATCATTGTCTGAAGATGAGATTCAGACAGCAGTCTCCTCGTTGCGAAGCATTGTGGCTGTGGATTCAGCTTCAAAGTTGTATAACATACTCGAGAACATGAATGTTCCCGTCTTCGCCAACTGCAGACTCCGTCTGCCTTGCATCGCATTCCGGGTCATGGAAGTCAAACGCAAGCGGGGTCATACTGCCCATTCCACGTATGGAGTGAAAGCAGATGGGCTTCAAGACTTGCTGATCACCACGGACGAGACCCTAATTCAATTCTCGCGCACAAGGCCCACTCAGCAGGCGTTCTTTCTTGTCCGTCCATGGGACCGCCGTCTCCTCGGGCTGCCTGATTTTTCAGAGCAGTTCACCTTTGCAGACAAAGGGGAGAGCGTAGGGTATTGGTCCGAGTCCCAGTCTGGATTAGACGTCAGGTCCAGCGATTCACCTGGAGGAGGGGAATTGTCGGTTGACTTGGAAGCTCACTCACGATCATTGCGTTTGATGGTTCACCTTGGGCAGGCTTTCGGCGCACTTTTGGTAGCGCAGCAACGCGTTGGAGAATACAAGAGGGTCGCGTCGGACCAATATATCATTGCGCAGGTGAAAGACCCGGCTTCGATTGACATTATGAACATCAGGACCCTGGACATATTGTAGCTGAATGGTTTTTTACATCACGTCGACGATCACATTATCATAGCCTCATATATCATACATACCCTGCAAATGACCTTCGCAAATACAAGATTTCAAAATTTGACATGCGGAGGCACCATCTGCTCTGGAGGTGGTTGCAGAGGACGATATCGTGTGTCCGCATCAGAGTCAACATGTGCACTTGGACTGTGTTAAGCAACACATCCGGGTTGTTTGGATTCGTAGCTATTGCGAAACCACATCCTGAAAGACATAGTTCATTTGCAATGGAACATACACGATTATTCGTATGCAGTGGCAGGCTGTAATCTAGTGTAGTAACCTGGCGCATTCTCTGGTGCATAGATCAGGCTTGTGTTATCAATTAGATATTGCTGTCTGGACTCTGCTGCAATCGCAGGACGCTCACCAGATAGCGAACGTTCGGAACATCGAACGCACTTCAACGCAGCGGGCATCACTATTGGATTTCCTTGCCACGGAAATTCGTTCGAGCGTAGTAGTGGCGTAGCCATGTCTCCTTTACTCCACAGCTTCGTACTTCGATCCAGTGAACAAGCAACCATAGAAATGATACTTACTAGGGATGCCTGCACTTTGCAGCGGTCCGAGTGCCTGGTGCCCTGGGCGTCTAATATGCAGATTGAGGCTGTGAAGAAGCAACAAGGCCCGGCACCTCTTGGATCAAGACACTCACGAGCTCTCCAGCAAATCGTGTTCCACATCGTCCACCTCGAGCAGAATAATGCAAGAAGAACATCCTGCCATCCGAATCACCACGACTAGTCAAATATTTAAAGGCCATAGACATAGTGTATTTGCAGTTGCAGAATTCCCCGATGGACGCCGTATGGTGACGGCCTCGTACGACAAGACCCTTCGTCTATGGGACTTAGAAAACGGCGTCGTATTAAAGATAATGGAGGGACATCACTGGGGCATACGAGTAGCTGCAGTATCAAGAGACGGGCAATTCATAGCAAGCGGTGATTTTGGCGGGGAGCTCATAGCCTGGAACAGGGACGGCGAACCTCTCACCCAGCCCATCCGAGTCAAAGTCCACTCCAACAAGATTTTCTCGCTCGATTTTTCTCCAGACAGCACATTTCTGGCAAGTGGCTCGATGGACAACACAGTGGAGCTCTGGAACACAAAAACATGGCGGGTGGAAGGGAATCCAATCAATTGTGGGACTGAAGTCCGCTGTGTTCGGTATTCGCCGTCCGGGGAATATCTTGCCATCGGAACCAAAAAGGACATCCAAATATGGAATGCACGCAAGAGAGAACGAGTCGCAAAGTTCCAGGGTCATTCTGCGTTTAATGGAGCATGGAATTACTCAGTCGCATGGACGTCTGATGGCATGCGGCTGTTCTCATCGGGCTCTATTCTAGATCCCACCATAAGGGAGTGGGATACATCGACCTGGAAGCAAGTTGGTCAACCCTGCACGGGCCATACTGACACTGTTTACACGATTGCCTTCAACCCTACTGGCACCCTTATCGCGTCTGCATCTGAAGACCAACAGGTTCGCCTTTGGCGGCTTTCAGACCGATCGCTCATCGCCATATTCAAGCACCCCGATCAATTGTATTGTGCCACGTTCTCCGCGGATGGCAAGCACATTCTCAGCGGAGGCAGAGACACTGTGATTTCAAAGTGGAAAGTACCTTTCCTGGAGGACATTTCCAAGGACAAGCCATTAGATGTAAGTTTTGTTCATTCTCTGTCCCTTCTTCATCTCATTTTCTTCAAGGATATATTACGGGAGGATGTCCCGCCGAGGGAACAAGGGGCAGATAATGTGAGTTCTCGTTCTTTGCTCGTCTCCTTACTTATTGATTCTCAATCTTGATGCCAATGCTCAACAGCCTGAATGCGAGGTATATTTCTAGCTTTTTCGCCTATCACTTAATCTGAACATGCATGATGCAGATCCTCACTATCAGCGCGACAGCCCGCGATGCATGTATAGCCGGGGACTTGCCTACTGCCGACAGGCTGTTAACACAAGATATTGCCGCCCATGGCAACGACTACAAATCTCATGCGAATCGTTCGTTTGTCAAGGCGAGAAATTCAGACTGGGACAACGCACTTGATGACGCACTCAAAGTGAGAAGCACCATTTCATTTGACCTTTTTTTAACACAGACTAACTTATATGGTTATACAGAGCATCAGTATTAAGCCATCCTTGATGGGCTGCATATGCAAGGGTATCGCCCACTGTGGAAAAAACCAGTTTCAAGACGCGATGAAAGCATTTGACATCGCGTTCATGTACGTGGACGCAGACTTGAATAAAACTCGTCTTCTACTCTTGATCAAGGTATGTCAATCGTGTCTCGTGTATTCGCTACTCACACGATAACCGTCAGGCCATCGCTCTTTTCAATGCAAATCAACACGACGAGGCGATTCTGCGCGTTCAAGAGCTAGCTAAGACTCGTCCCAAACCAAATTCTCTTGCCTGCGGTATCGTAGAAGTGAGTGCTACTGACAAAGTCGACTCCAGATTCATGCATCGGTGCTGATTTCGCAAACCTCGCACTTCAGGCTTATCTACACGTCCTACTGGGAATGAATGCATTAGACGACACACGTCACAACGAATCAGCTGACCACTTCACTGCTGCCGTCGACGCTATTGGTTTCTCGTCTATGTCGGCCATCCACTCTAGATATGATATCTTCCCGGTGGTGGGTTGATTACAATTCAACTGGAAATTTTTAACGCCCCATTGCTTTTTCTAGTTATTCGGATGGGACCTCCAATCTTTGTGGCGAACTGCACACCAGAATTGGTGTGATGCGCTCCTTCGGACAGGTAGACTTCCAGAAGCCATCAAAGCATACCGGTACATAATGGATAGGGCTGATGAGGCTATGAAAGCAAGCTACCTTGATTGGTCCACTGGCGAGTCTTCTTGATGTAAACCAGGAATAATTCTGATCCTTATTTCACTTAGCTTTCAAGCAGGATTGCAGCGTGCTCTATGCTGCCGCCGGAGTGCCTGATATCATTGAGAGCGGGGATGTTGCCCTCGCTGTGGGTAATTACGATAGGGCCATCGAGCTTTACTCTGCAGCGATCGACCTCGGTCTGGCAACAGATACAACCTTTGCGAACCGCGGTAAGGCAAGGTCGGGAAAAATGTTGTGGGAGGACGCACTTCTCGATGCGAACAAGGTGCGATAATAGTTACTGTTTTCGTATTCGATACTCATTTTAGTGGTATGCAGGTCATCGAACTCAACCCCTCATCTTACTCCGGATATCAGTTGAAGCATTCGGTACTTCATGGCGCACACAGATATGATGAAGCCATCGAGGCGTTCAAAATCATGATATCCAAGTTGGAAAATGCTTCCGACACGCAAACCCAAGGTACGCCTCAAATAGCACATCCTCTAAAAATTGTTGACTCCTTGTCCAGACTTGCGACATCAGTATGGTATTCCATCCGAAGCAGAACGTGCTATTGAAGAGAGCATTAACGCTCAGCTCGACGATACCCCGCATCGTCTAATCGACACCTCCACAGGGCGCTTATGCAATAGAGAGACACAGATCGATGCCTTCAAAGCCAGCACGGAGTACAAGGAGCTTTTGTCATCCACCATGAAGTATGTAGATC
This sequence comes from Suillus fuscotomentosus, assembly GCF_016647785.1. NCBI lineage: Eukaryota > Fungi > Basidiomycota > Agaricomycetes > Boletales > Suillaceae > Suillus > Suillus fuscotomentosus. Next base: position 44,851 of record NW_024539705.1, read on the forward strand.
TTCCAATACAGCGCATCCAAGACGTGGTGGCGGTATACTTTCGTTATGTCATGCTCTCGCACAGGTGGGAAGGGAAGGAGCCGTCGCTGCATGACATCCAGGACAAGGTGGTGTACGACTTAGATCCAGTTGGCGGCATCGCGAAGTTGCAGTCGTTCTGCAAAACTGCTCGTGATAAAGGGTATCGCTGGGCCTGGATCGATACCTGTTGCATTGACCAGACTAACAACGTCGAGGTCCAACAATCGGTCAACTCCATGTTTGTCTGGTATCGCCACTCAGCACTCACCATCGTCTACCTGTCGGATGTTGCACCTTCATCGCAGCCTGGAGTACTCGCAAGTAGCGTTTGGAACACGCGAGGATGGACTGTTCAAGAATTCTTGTCCCCAATATTTATCTTATTCTATCAGAAGGATTGGTCCTTATATCTCGGTGATCGTTCTCCCAACCACAAGGATTCCCTTGCAATCATGCAAGAGATGGGAAATGCGACGGGCATCAATGCACAAGCCCTTGTCGCCTTCCGTCCGGGGATGAGAGACGCCCGGGAGAAACTCCAATGGGTGTCAACGCGTGTCACCACGTGGCCAGAAGATATCGCATACTCATTGTTTGGTATCTTTGGCGTCAACCTGGCTGTCATTTATGGGGAGAAGAAACAAAAGGCGCTAGGGAGGCTCTTGCAGGAGGTCGTAGCTCAGTCGGGCGACATCAGTGCCCTGGACTGGGTGGGGCAATCATCCGAATTCAATAGCTGTCTGCCGGCCGACATAACTTCATACAAAGCACCACCGTACACCCTGCCATGTCTGTCTGAAGACGAGATTCAGAGATCAATCTCCTCTCTCCGACAAGTCATGGCTGTAGATTTGGCTCTAAACATTTACACCCTGCTTGACGACCTGAACGCGCCTCGTTTCGGGAACTGCAGACTGCATCTGCCTTGCATCGCATTTCGGGTCACAGCAGTCAAACGGAGTCACACCGAAGGCCAAGAGATATATGAAGTCAAGGCCGACGGGCTTGATGACCTACTGATCATCACGAAGGACAAGTTGAATCAATTCTCATCACCACGACCCACTATGCAGACATTCTTGCTTGTTCGTCCATGGAATCGTTATCTGCTCGAGCTTCCTGAGTCCGCAGAGCCATCGGGCTTGGCAGGGCTTCCTGACGTTGCTGGCGACACGGACAGTGAAGAAGAGTATTCGTCTGCGCCCGGCTCTCCATTACAGAGTTCGTCCAGCGAGTTCCCTGAAGCAGAGGAGTCGGTCGATTCGGAACTTAGCGATCGAGCCTTGCGATTGATTGTTCATCTCAAACAGCCTTTTAGCGCGTTTTTGCTAGCGCATCAGCGCGGCGGAGAATACAAGAGGATCGCGTCAGATCATGATATTATTGCACAAGTCAAAGATCTTTCTTCTATTCCGGACATGGTTAGGACGGTAGAGATATTGTAGCGTTGTGTATTTGTGGTAGCAGAGATCTCTCATCTGTACCGTGACAGTTGCCGGTGCCAACTTTGTCTTCGGAATATGACCCTAGTGCCAATGTCTAGTGATGTTCCGTACGATCCACACTCATTGGGTATGAATGAATATTCATGTACTACACAGCTCGAGTGCTCAACGGTGCCGCTCGGCCATTAATTACTCGATGCGCGAAAGACAAATCCCCTTGCTCGAACTTTCTCTTGTGCCGAGATTAATTGGAGAACAATAACACCCAGAAGCAGCCATGTTGAAACAACGAGCAGATGTTGATGCCATCATGCGGCAGATCAGTGACACGTTGTCCTCCTGTCAGCATACATTGACACTACTAATACAATGTATCATCTCAAATCCCACAGCCTCGCGGAGTACAACCTGGGATTATGAATTGACACTTATTTGCCTCATCATTGCCGGAGTTTGAACTGAAGCTGTAACTCTACCTGGTCCGACAGTAATGCAGATTGATTGGAGGTACAGACGTAATTACGGTGCTTGCGCTCATCACCATTGTCATGACTTTCTAGCTCTACGAGCAGATCCACAGACCGACGAATACCCGATCGATGTTATATCAATACAGCACTGCCGACTAGATCTAATGAACATGCTTCCGCCTGCAAATCAATCTCATCATGCGTACGGTGGCTGGTTGGTATCAGTAAGCCAACCAGATGAGGGACCGACCCCTGTTATTGTCGTTAGAGATCGCATGATGATACTGGTAGCGAACGCGACAAACCTCCATCTACCCCGATGTTCAAAGTTGTTCCGGTCAATTCTGAATCGAAGGACGCCACGCTTTTGTTAATGTAATAATTATTCCAGATGATCGTGCAGCTGGGGCTAGGAGATGGTGGTCTACTTTGTGAGGGCGCGGGTTTGACTGAAGGGAACCTGTTCAATTATATCATGGGTGATGATTTTGAAAACATACTGGTTTGACCATCATCCTCATCCTCATCCTCGTCTTCGTCTGCTTTTCTGGAGTTCGTTATTCGCTTCAGGTTCGCAAAGACCTCTTGCTCTTCTTGTTCGTTATGTACCTCCACAGTTATACCTCTGATGGTTTCGTTGGGAGGAAGATCGGCGACTGATCCACCCATGTAATAAGTGGAGAAGAGAAAGAACGATCGAACCAACCTGGAAGACTGCCTTTGTCAAGATATATGCTTAGCATCCTATTATAGAATGTGGAGATGATACATACCTTCGACTACTTCCCGTGGATCCTCCTCACAAACAGAAACATGGTCTTGCGAGGGCTTCTCCCCGTGACTCCCTGATACTATTCGGTAGATTGGAGTCAGCAGGGGAACTTGCTCCTTCGTTCTGACATACCGAGGATAACACTCTTATCTGGCAGCAATCGTCTAACTAGGTCTTCTGAAGTTCGCTGTGATTTTATTCAATTGCTATTCTGAGACGCTTATTGTACAGCTAGTTGACTTACTCTAATGCTCGAATAAGTTTCATATGAGACTTTATAGAACCGGCGGGCATCCGTGCGGACGAAAAGGTTAACAAAGAACTTGCGGAAGGTTTTCTTCTGCTCCAAAAGTTGGTCTCTGATTCGTTTCGCTCTGCATAGGTCAATGAGTGAGGCCTTTTGGCTAGATGAAAAGGCATACTCATCGTATTGACGTTGGCCAGTGGTATAAGCTCGATCGTAGATAGCTTTCTCAGTTGGTGAGAGGCGATCGTTTTCCAACAGGTCAGCTAGCTCTCGCAGGGCTGACAGCGATAATTGTAGATAGTGTTCTCCCTTTTCGTGATTTGTTCGGCCCTTAAGCTCGGTAACGGTCATGGACGAGTTCGCAAATTGGCCTGCGGGACCCAGGGAAGTAGTAATACGAAATGTCGTTGTTGAAGATTTGGGGGGATCCATTAGTGAGAACAAAAATGATGGGAAGTGGAATAATGCGCCGCGCCTTGAGCTGCCTTGGTTAAATACAAAGATAGTAAAGTCCAGATATGCGGGGGGGGAAATAACAAGGCAGAAAGGTTATGGGAACATGGCAATGGCAGCTGCCGATGATAGACGAAAATGTCTATTTGGCGCTTGAGCTGCCTATAGTACTACTAGTAGTAGCTGAGCCTACAATGTCGACCCCCAAAAATCATGTACATCATACTGATCCTTAGACTCGAAGTAATGAGTGCAATAGAGGGAACGATGGCGAAGCTAGTGGAATATCTTCATCGTTGGGATGAAAATTTCCTATCAGGGTAGATGCGAATTTTTGACTCGGAGTGCTGCCAGATCAAGCGATACTAAATTGTTGCTTTGTACGACCCAGGTCACGATGGGACGTAAGTTCGCTATTGTGAAGTCCGCGATGTGCCGGGGTCCGAATTACCGGGTTGCTTGTGGATACATATTTGTTCTTTTGCTTTGACTTTACTTACATCACAGCTCAAACCGTTTCCTGAGGATGGCCTCCACCTCTGCTGCCCATTCACATCTTGCCGAATTCGAGATTTGGTGGAGGGACCACTATAACTTCCTCGAAGGAAAAGGTTACAAGCTACGAAGTCGCTACAGTCCGGATTGGGTGCCGTCTTGGACGAACACGAACAAAATTGATATAAATTGCGAGGATGGAATTTCGTCACCAGTAGGTGCTTCGTTAATAGCAGTATTACTCAACTACCATGCATCCTCCAGCACTATCTTCTACTGGATGCAAGGCGCACTCGAGATGGCGCTCGCGTATTACTTAAATGTATTGACGTGTCGCGACACCCATACGAGATAGAGATCGGCCGCTATTTTTGCAGCTCACCTCTCGGTGAAGACCCAGCCAACCATTGTGTACCAATTTACGACGTTCTGGAGGTCCCTGATACCGAAAATCTTATGATCCTGGTTATGCCGTTACTTCGAAATGCTACGGATCCTTATTTTGACACAGTCGGCGAAGTTGTAGACTGCATCCACCAGCTTTTCGAGGTAAGGTCTTCATTTACCGACTTGCACTTTTTATAACTATTTCTCTTTCACTTGAAGGGACTGCGCTTCATGCACAGGCACCACGTTGCTCACAGGTATGTATTCCAGCTGATCGAATGCCTTGTCTCATGACCTAAATAAAGGGACTGTATGCAGCTGAATATACTGATGGACGGCAGTATGTTCATCGATGCTTGGCATCCAAGCGAACAATACATGTCGGAGGACCTCAAACGTGCAGCCAGGCACCGTACGCGCACGCAGTCTCCGCCACGATACTACTACATAGACTTTGGCATTTCCCGCAAGTACGAAGAGTCCAACACCAACCCATTAGAAGTCCCTATCTTCGGTGGAGATAAAGACGTGCCTGAGTTCAAGGAAGACAATTTCAAGCCTCGAAACCCTTTTCCAACTGATGTTTGGTATCTCGGACATGCTATTCAAGAGACATTTCTCGATGTAAAGTGGAATAGTGACTTCTCATTTTACACGTTCTGATTTGGAGCAAAACAGCGCTACTCGGGTGTGGAGTTCCTGAGCGGTCTAGTATCGGACATGATGCACTCCGATCCAGCACAACGTCCAGACATGGACGAAGTTTTTTCTCGATTCCAGATTCTACGCCAGGGCTTCAGTAATTGGAAATTGCGTTCCCGGGTGGCTCATGAGGATGATAGCTCTCTTTTTGATTTTCTAGCCCACTGGGCCCGTCGCATTCAATACATTGTACGCAGGATATCTCCGACGCATACCTCTCTGTCATAGAGTGGATTCATTTGTAACCACTCTCCTACAATGCACGAGTTTACTGCCCTTAATTCCTCGCATCGATAGAGTAGGGTGTCGCGCCGACTTCACACCGCACCCTTAACTGTACAGCGCCAGATGCAAACGTCCCTTACCGACGTTGTCTGGAACTTTAGGATTAAAGTCATCTTACCATCGACGACGTCAGGTGACTCGCAAAAATCAGGAAATGCAACAGCCTCCCGAAAAGAAGCAACTACTAAGTCTGACGACGGGACCGCCTCAGCTCCGACAATCATATAATCATAATGTCCCTTCACTCATTATTTTGCTGAGGGGTGCTGACAACATTGAAATCCAAGATATCCGACTCAAGCCCACGTGTGCAATAATATATGCGCACATCTCGTGCATAGTATAGATGTGGATTCGTTATCTGCTCGGGCTTCCTACTAACCAACGAAGTCCTTGCCCAATTATCTTCACAGCTAGTCTTCCTTCAATGCTACTTCGAGTGTACTGTTATGTACCGTATTTTGATCATACCGTCACGGTGTATCTTTGATGACGATAATATTATATTCACAACTACTGCATCTGTTGCTCGAGTTGAGGCCCAGTGAAAACTGACTATGACGAGAGGAGTCGTGGTGTGACGATAAGTGATTTTGTCAGCAGCTCAATAGAAAAACATATGAGAACATGATAAGACACGTACACTGGGGGAAAAAAGAGATTATACGAAATGAGAATGTGGCGCAAACCTCGAGATTCGCACCAAATGTTTGTGACATTCTAATCAGGTTACGAAGAAATGAAAATGCGAAGAGAATGATCACATTATTACTATATTTTTATCGTATTCTGATCATGTTCTGGAGGACATTCTCATTTGTTATAATCTCAAAGGTCCGTTTGACCACAGCGGGTGCATGCACATATACTAGTACTAGCTTTATTGCAGACCATATTATAGCGCTAGCTGCGCACACTAACTCGCAAAGTGAATGTCATTGATAGATCTACTTATGTACACATGCCCGACGCGCCGTAAAAGTCCCAAGGTCATGGTTACTATTACTTATGCGGCAACTACTTAGTACTACTACGTAGCTAACACCCATAATCGACAATGTCGATGTTAACATTGTGGTATGAAGACAAGGAGGGACACATAGTAGGGTAGAGTTTTTAACAATTTGAATTCTGCATTCAAGTCCAGCATATAAGAATATGGTGAGAATGGCACGAGGATATGAGAATATGTACCATATTGTCATTTCGCGGTTATGTAGTTAAAATACAGTGATAATCTAAGTAGAATCTAAAGTTCGTATGACATTTCCACCGGTCCATAATCTCTTTTTTTCCCCAGTGGTAGTGAGCGATGTTGAGAGCCAATGTGTCTGAGGGAAGTAAGGCCGAGAGAGAGAGAGCCGAGAGGGAAAAGGACGATACGGCCGAAGAATAGAGCACATCAAGTGCGAGCGTCTCCAAACGGAGAACGTCGACGACGTGTCAACGTCGGCTATCTTTTCAATCTTTAAGTATATTATCTTCATCAAAGCTCCTGCTGGCAGACTCACTGTATAAGAGGAGGCAGCAGTTGTCAAAACGTCTCAGATTCGAAACGAATACTGAGACGTAAGTACAAGTCCCACTGTAACGTTTGAGCGCAAGCGCTGACGTACATGTAGTCATACCTTTGTTCTAGGTACAAACAATTGTTAATGGAGATTCAAAACGAATACTGAGACTTGTACCTTTGTTCTAGCGTGTCGTAAAACCTCCCATGTGTATCATTCCTCCACAAGCGAATCCACATATTTCAATATATGTGGGGGCAGGTTTCCTCATGCACATAGGTGCTTTTTTCAATGTAAAACATATTTGCGCATTTGAACGCATATACTCATTCCCCTTGCCAGATGGTTGAAAATGTGCGCAAATATGCTCGAATAATATTAGGCACTGTAGCAATGGTGGTACAAAAGTGATACCAAAAAGCTCAAAAACACATAGCAGCTTGAAAACATGACACACGCGGACAACAGCTCGAAAGCACTTGAAAATATTGTAGGAAATGTGTATGTTGGATCATGCTGAATCTAATAGAGACATCCTTCGGAGACAGATTTAGTCCATGTATCAGAAGCAACCTAGTAGATAGTGTTGTTCCGGCCCGGCTTGGCTCGAAAGCCGTGGCTTTGGCCTGGCCTTGCAAGGCTCTGGCCCGTAGAATATTCAGGCCAGGCCAAAGCCATGATTGACGGCTGGCTTCAGCCTGGCTTCGGCTCGAGCCATGGCCTGAGTACATGAAATGTGAAATATTGGTGCAAGAAATATACTACAAACATATGTACTAGGTTTCGATGTCAGTACTATTGGATTCCAAATCTGAGTCACCATCATCATCAAGCAATAGACCATCCCAGCCCTCATCTTCAGCCTTCTCCACGTCTTCACTCTTCTCCCCCAATCCACCCTCAATTTCGAACTCGTCAACTTGAAGTTCCTCCTCCACAACAGATGATGGCCCTGGTTCGCGGAACAGAAGATCATGGCGGATAGCACATTTGACACATTGAAGGGCCTCGACGACATCCCCTTTGAGCTGGTTGCATCGTTTGCTGATAGTTATTCCACCTTGAGAAAATGCACGCTCGCTGGAAACAGATGATGCCATAATAGATAGATAGTCACGCGCAATTGAGGACCACACTGGCCCGTATCTTTGACCGTTAATCTTGTTCGAAGGTGAGGAATATGAAACAAATAGTAAAAAAATGAACGTACACCCCACCATTGGATCGTGCTCATGCCAGGCAAAGGTGGTGCCTCGAATGTGTCGATATAGTTCATGAAATCGGCCTGCCATGGTTTAGCCCAAGTTGACGGCGCTATTGTTGGAACGTCTTCGTCTTCATCCGAGCTTTGCGTTTCGCGAATGAGTTTCTTGAGACAACTTGCTTTTCCTTGTTTGACGCGAGATTCTTGCGCTGATGCAGTTGTACCCATTTCGAGGTAGCGAGCTTCAAACTTTTAAATCTGTCAGATATGAAAAGATATATGAAGCATCATTTGACCTACCACTCGTTCCGCACAGGCAAGGACATCTTCCTGAAGATCTTCGGGCCAGTTTTTCTTGAAGTAAGCCATTTTCTGCATTTCCGATGCTTCTTGACCTTCCCGTTTGCTCCTGTCTGCTCGAATGCTGGTCCGAAAAACTGTTCAATATCAGCTGTTCTACCTTCACATGTCGATGATGCATCAACAATCAATTGGACGTCAACATCGATGGGGATACCATCTTTGTCAACATCTTTGTCAATGTCCGCTTCCTCGATGTGTTTCTTTTTTGCTGATGCTTTAAATTAATAAGAATGTTCAGTTAGAAGTAGGTTGTAGCACTCACACTTCGGATTAATATATGCACTTTCCCGCATCTCCACGTCATAGTCGTCCTCATTGTCCTCAAAAATCTCCTCTAAGTCAACACGAACTCTTTTCGTCTGGTTGGGGACATGTGAAGTTGGTGGTGTAGCGGCAGTCTTAGATGTGGTGGAAGTTGGTTGCTGTGAAGGGCCTGCCACAGATGACAGTTCGGTACCTTCTGCTTGTTTGGTGCATCGCGCAGCTTCAGCAATACAAAAGTCGTTGACAGCCTTTTTCTGGAAGGAAAGAGTTGCCGGTTCTGCTGAATGAAGGAGTGCTGCAGTAGGTTTGGTTTTGCGGACTGGACATACAGCAACACGAGTTTCGCCCTCGTCATCTGAGATAATAGTGGGTGGCATAGGGTCAGTTCAACAAGGGGAAGACGACTCGGAGTATCTCACCTCATATTATATTGCTGGTCTTTTTGTGGCTAGTTCAGTCATTTTGGATGATCAGATGCCTGATATTGCAGAGAGCACAGAGACATACCATGTTCCTGGAAGTATATTCGAAACATTGATGAGTTTGAGGCACCTAAGCGCACATGTTGGGAGCAAGATCGAAGCCGGGAGAACATTGTGCCGGATGCTGGAACCAATTTTGGCTTGAATACGCATTCTATTTTTTTGGTAAACATCTTACCAAAAAGTGTGCAAAGCCGTGGCCCAAGCCGGTGGCCCCTGGCTTTTCAGAACCATAGGCCAGGCCAAAGTCGTGGCCTGACCAAAGCTTTGGCCTGGCTTCGGCTGGCCCACGGCCTGAGGCCAGGCCGTGCACGTCACTACTAGTAGATGAGACTTACCTTACACACCACATTATGGCAGAATGATATATCCAAGTGGCTAATGATCCATAAATTATGATACATAATCTACTATAGTTATCCACAAATCTAAGATACATCCTGTCTGGTTATTCATTGCCATGCACCTGATATGCACTGCCGCAATTTTTGGCATTTTTGAAACTCAGCTGTTTGTCATTCCAGACATTTGGTCATCTCCTCATATCAGGGCCTTCCCCACACCGCATTTTTGGCCACCTACCGTGGGAATTACCCCACAACACCAAAAACATCGCCCATTTTTGGAAATCTCCACAATATCAATTGTTCTCACACCCTCCCCACCTCACTGCAGCTTCACCACTACACCACAATAGGTCTTCCCTTGTATCTAAGTAGTAGTTTGGCACATATATGTATAATATAATATAATAGACCACTTTTTTGTTTGTTTGTGTGACTGCTCCTCCTCCAGGGGCAATTAAACATAGGGTAAGATACAAAACACTTTCGCATTTTTGCCCCTTTGATGGGGAAGTGTTATATAATATTCAGAACATGTTTATGAGTATATATGGAGACATTCCCATCTTTATTTGACCCCCTGAGGCGTCCTACATCAATAGATATAGCATATATATAGGAAAACACAAAATATGTTCCCATTTGATTATTTTTAGATGGATGGACTTGGAAAAATTATCTCCAGCATCTATTCAACAGTAGGAACAATGTATCAGGAGCCCAGGACCATAGGATAATTCCCTGTTGCATGGTGTCCCCCCCTCTCCTGGTGGTTTACCCCCTGTGAAATTTTTTCCTGTAGGATCGGACCTCAATTGAGGTAGGGGGTCTATTCTTATGTATATTTGGAGTATATTTATCATATAGCTGGCCCAGGACACACATAGGATCTTGCTACAGAAACAAAAACATAGAAAAACATATTTTTGACATTTTTGATGTTTTTCAGTAGCTTGCTCTTGCATATATAATCCAGCCTATTCATGTATCATTATAATAGCATATATACTTGCTTTTTGTGACAAGGATCAGCCCTATATAGGGCGCAAATTTGAGATCTGGTGTACAAATGATATTGCTACTGATAAGGAGGCCATATTGTCAAAACATCGAAATTTAATAATCAGACACTTGGAGTAGATTTAAAATATATTCAGTATCATATGGCTAAATTTACAAACCAATCCAACCAAAATTGAGTGCTGAGGAAGTGAAATAGATAAGAAATTGATTGTGGGAAAGTTCAAAGACCCAAAACATCGAAAATGGTCAGTTGGGTAGTGGTAGGACTTTAATGCTAGGTCAACTCAGATATACACCACACCCCTTCCACCACCCTCCAACCTCAGGGCAGTATGTAGTATAGGTTTCTTTAGTAGTCTACCATGTATCCTATATATTTCAATGAAATATTTGACTTGTACTATATATAAATATGACTTTGTGTCAAAAGATGTCAATTGTCACTTTTCACACATATGTCATTTTCCTTGTCATTCAGTCAGTCCTTCATGGATCTTTCTAAAACTTCATATTCATCATTAGGGACATATACAAGAGGTATTCCAGGTCTCAGATCACTTATCATAGGTTTGATTACTATATGGGCTTCTTATCAGTAGAAATACCTTCTATACATCAGATCTCAAATTTGCGCCCTATATAGGGCTGATCCTTGTCACAAAAAGCAAGTATATATGCTATTATAATGATACATGAATAGGCTGGATTATATATGCAAGAGCAAGCTACTGAAAAACATCAAAAATGTCAAAAATATGTTTTTCTATGTTTTTGTTTCTGTAGCAAGATCCTATGTGTGTCCTGGGCCAGCTATATGATAAATATACTCCAAATATACATAAGAATAGACCCCCTACCTCAATTGAGGTCCGATCCTACAGGAAAAAATTTCACAGGGGGTAAACCACCAGGAGAGGGGGGGACACCATGCAACAGGGAATTATCCTATGGTCCTGGGCTCCTGATACATTGTTCCTACTGTTGAATAGATGCTGGAGATAATTTTTCCAAGTCCATCCATCTAAAAATAATCAAATGGGAACATATTTTGTGTTTTCCTATATATATGCTATATCTATTGATGTAGGACGCCTCAGGGGGTCAAATAAAGATGGGAATGTCTCCATATATACTCATAAACATGTTCTGAATATTATATAACACTTCCCCATCAAAGGGGCAAAAATGCGAAAGTGTTTTGTATCTTACCCTATGTTTAATTGCCCCTGGAGGAGGAGCAGTCACACAAACAAACAAAAAAGTGGTCTATTATATTATATTATACATATATGTGCCAAACTACTACTTAGATACAAGGGAAGACCTATTGTGGTGTAGTGGTGAAGCTGCAGTGAGGTGGGGAGGGTGTGAGAACAATTGATATTGTGGAGATTTCCAAAAATGGGCGATGTTTTTGGTGTTGTGGGGTAATTCCCACGGTAGGTGGCCAAAAATGCGGTGTGGGGAAGGCCCTGATATGAGGAGGTAACCAAAATAGAATGTATTTCTGGGTGCTAGTGATTTGTAAGCTGGCAAGCTTCCATGAATGATTCTCCTTAGTGATACATCCAACTGGACAGTGGATAATTACACAGGATTATGTATATGACTTTATGGATAGTAGTCCAGTTTTAATGTATGAAATCAACAGTATGGGCTGCCTTACGGGTCTAGACTCTACAGTGAGATTCACTAGTAGAGTTGGCTGTCGCAAACTGCTTGCACCTCCATCAGGGAACTGACATGAAAAAGATAAAAATTGACAAAGCATTATCTAAAGTAAAATGTGTATAAAATATGTCATCATTGTACTCCAAATGAGAAAACTTTAGATACCTGGACTAAGTTGGATAGAACCTACCAAATGCATATTGGTGGCAGTCTTGCTGCAACCACTTGCCAGCTTATCATCATAATGGGACAGGTTGCAATACCTACCAGCTGTGACAAGGGAATATTGAGCCATTAAAAGCCACCATCAGTCATCAAGTTGTGTATTAGTTGTAATGCACTACAATGTTGCCTGCCCTAGGTAACCTTTGATGGTTTTTTCTTCCTCCACAATTTCCAGATGAATGTCTAAGTTAGATCAAGCTTTATATGGCTGGACTGTGTTGGATCAAAGCTGCCAATATCCCAAGGATATCATGTGATTATTATGCAGTGTCTTGTTATCTCGATGTGATTGTGATGCCAGACCGTACCATGTGCACCATGTGGGTAACAAATGACAGTCTACTGTGATCCTTCCCAAAGTTTGAAAGTTACGATCATAAGATGTAAGGCAAGCAAGATATTCTATTCCTGGCAAACTATGAATAAATGCCAGCACTGGACACAGTCTTTGAAGACTAGGCTGTTTTTGATTGAGCTACCTTTGGTCCAAGGATGTAGAGCCATGACAACATGGTGCCATTCTCCAGCTGTTTGCCAAGGCTTGGTCATTAGATATAAGGTGAGTGAGATATTTTATTCCTCATAAAATCTGAATAAATGCTGGCACTAGATACAGTCTTTGAAGACTAGGCTGTTTTTGATCAAGCTGCCTTTGATTCAAGGATGCGGAGTGATGATAACATCATGTCATCCTCCAGCTAGTAGCCGAGGCTTGGTCACCACCTTCCATCTCAGCTACTCGATGATCCCAGCTCAAGCAGAGTTCAGTCATCTTGCAGGGAATGCTCACATGGATCAGTATTACATAGGAGATCATTATGCTATATCCTGAGAACATATTATTATTTGACTACAGGGTTTCAAGTATTTTGTCATTCTAGATTTTCTGGAGGCCAGTGTTGTAATCACTTCAACATACTAGTAACTTGGTTCCAATAGTCACAAGATGCTAGTATTAGATGATATTTGTATTTACTACATGAGGACATATGGACTACGAAGAGACTGTGTTCGAAACTGCCGCCTGTTTGGTCGCAAGGCGCTTAAGTCGTATTTTCGATAAGGCGCTGTTGGCACTAACTGATCGTTTGGCAGCAGAGGAAGTAGGGAAGACCTGACTGTATACATAGCAATATATGAGTTTCAGCGAAATGATAAAGAATGACAACAATACCGATTCCACCATGTCAGCAGCTCCTCGACCTCCTTCGATTCATCGGGGTCCTCAAAAAGGTCAAGGAGGCTATGGTAAAAGGTCTCTGAGTCAGTAGTAGTGTCGGTCCACGAGAACACTGAGGAGGAGCTTATGGCGAATCGAACCTTCAGTTGTACGTATATCAAAATGCTTAGCTATGAATATATGGAATCGACAAACCTGAGTTGCAACATATGCAATAGAAGCGATGGTGACAGAATTCATCCCATGGAGACGAGCATTTCCGGACCGTGTGGCTTTTGGTTCTTTGTCGACTGAACTCAGGGACATAAAGACGTGCTTGTAAGCCTGATGTCAATAAATATAGCGAAGAACTATGGAGAAATGTATTCCCACTTACACATACCACCAAGCGGCTCCTAAGAAGCCCACACCACGGGTCTTCTGTATCATATGTATAGTGGGCAAACAAAAAAATAGGCCATTGATCTCTGCACACCGACAATTCGCCGCTCTGAAGGTTCTCTCTCGTTCTGTTTAGAGTTTTCAGGACTGCAGACACCGGAAAACAAGAACGAGAACATACTCTGTATTGTTCCAGTCCAACCCAGCAGGACAAAGCAGTGATCTGGTAAGCTCATGGTTGAATCCACTGTAGAGACTTGTGCGTCTCAATGCCGAGTATCCGGCCTTTATCCATACATTCCTATATGATCCAGCTCTAATCCAAAGGACCAGTCTCGTGCGCACTAGTGTGTGCCCTATTTACGCTTGCGCGCACTTAAGCATGCCTTACCTGCGCTCACGCTATGCGCACTTTGCGCGTGCATTCGTGCACCTCCTCCTAGGTCTTCGCACTATCGTCTGTCCATTCGTCCCATGTCCTTACTGATTTGCTGGTGCGTTATTCCTATCTCCTTCATTGAACTAACAAATCTTCGGTCCGAAATCCGCGCTACATATAGAAAGTCTATTTAAACTTAGTTATAATTAGAGTTGATATGGTTACTCAGTTCGGGAGCGTGCTCGGAAGCATGCCGCATAGTGTAATCTCCATTCTTAAATAGAGAAGGGAATCTTTGGGGTTCTGGTACTTACTTTCCCCTTATCTTTGTGTACTGGAAAGTGTATAGATCACCTCCTCACTTGATATCAGATCTGATTCTCCTGTCAACCATCCATCTGTGCTTCCACTCTTCAAATAGGGCCTTTCCCTTAACGTTCTAGGCACGCCTTTGCTTCGTGCGCGCGCATTCTCGAACCTCCCGCTCATGCGTGCATCTTGCGCGCCTTCGCCTCGCGTACGCGCGCATTACCTTCTCGCGCTTGCTAGCGCCCGCCTAGCTCATACAGTCTCCCTCCATTTTTATTTCAAGGAACTTCTCTCAGTGGTTGTCCTTTGGGTCGAGTCGTTGTCTCGTATCCTGGTCTTGCTGTAGAGCACCCATTTGTTTTAAGTGTTTTCGCCTATAGTCAAGATTCCTCTTCTCACATCGGGGTTATCAATATTTAGGATAGGTTTACATGTTGTATGAAACGTGAAGAAAATATTTGGAGTTTGAACTGACATAAAGATGGGCATATAACTTCAAATTTAGTCAGTGTTATATGCGAAATCCAAAATATAAAATATCCGCCGCCATTTTTTCACCAACTGTACATCAACACAAATAAGAAATATAGTCAGCTTCTTAGCGTCTGCTTGAATTTTAAATTTAATTATCACAAAAAACTTTGGATGAAACTTGAAGTTTAATCTGCAGCTATATGTTTGACAATATTTCAAGTTTCATCCAACAATTAGATGCTACCAAAAATCTGAAGTTTATGCCAGTGACAAAATCTGATGACAAAACTTCAAGTTTCGCACTTGGACAAAATAAATCGCCCGATCATTGCCCGCTCATCACCCGCCCATCGCCCGTAAAAATGAATGTCACAGTGTTACTCGAAAATAAGAGATCCATTCCCTAATAGAGGCACTTTAAGGCACTTTTCCTTGAACTAAAGCAGATAAGGATATCAAAAAATACTATTATTTCCAGACATAGACTAAGTATACATGAGGTCAAGTCATTCTACCGAAAATCTCCAAAAAATGATTCAAAAAACGTGTCTGAAAACAAGCGACGATAGCGGGAGCTAGAACAACTTGAATGAGGACCGGCACACTCACATCCTGCGAACGGTGGATGACGACTTGGATCAGCATGGCTGTTGCTTGAACGAGGACTGACACACTCACCAACTGCGAATGGTGGTCGATGGCTTGGATCAGCATGGCTCTTGCTCAAATGAGGACCGACACCCTCACCAACTGCGAACGGTGGGCGACGACTTGGATCAGCATGGCTCTTGCTCGAAGGAGGACCGCATCCTGCGAACGGTGGGCGACGACTTGGATCAGCATGGCTCTTGCTTGAATGAGGACTGACACACTCACCAACTACGAACGGTGGGCGACGATTTGGATCAGCGTGACTGCTTCGTCTGTGGGACTTGAAGCTTGAAGACAGGTGTTGTGTTGAAGAAGATGGAACTAGTTTAATTTAAATAGAAGATTGGAAAAGTGCGCACTTCAATATGACAATTTAAATAAGGAAACATTAGGTAGTCTCAGGCAGAGAGATTTCGAGCGCACCGTGAACAAACATATACAAATATTGGACTTTGAGGTTCTGCCTTGACTGCCTTGAAATATTTTCCTTAGCCGCTTAAGTAATCTAAAGAAAGCCTTACTTAAGAATTCTGGGCGGGCGATAAATGGGCGATGAGCGGGCGATTCATTTTGTCTGCAGACGAAACTTCAAGTTTAGTCATCACATTTTGTCGTCGCCTTAAACTTCAAATTTGGAAGGGTGTCTAATTGTGGGACAAAATTTAAAACATTGACAAACATGTAGTGACGGACTAAACTTGAAGTTTAGTCCAATGTTTCATGTGATGATTAAACTTCAAATTCATGCAGACGCTGAAAATCTGATTATATTTCATATTTTAATTAACATATAATTAGTGGGAAAATGGTTGCGGATGCTTTATATTTTGGATTTCACACAAAACACTGACAAAATTTGAAGTTATGTGCCCATCTTTATGTCAGTTCAAACTCCAAATATTTTCTTCACATTTCGTACAACATGTAAACCTATCCTAAATATTGATAACCCCGATGTGTCTACACCGCTGTCTTGTTACTTAAGGGTCTTATATGAAAGTTGTGTATAATGACAACACAATTATATACGGTGAAGACTTCTTGCCAGTCCTTAAGTCCACGGTCTCCGACTTTTCTACTTCGTGGGAGGTAACGTGGTGAGTTCTTGGGAGGATTTAGTTTGTTGTCCTCTTCTTGTGTAGTCTTATACAAAGTTGTTGTGGAATGTTCTGTGTTCTGGATAAATTCGTTAGGTTTGTTTCAGCCTAGTAGGTCGTGTTTCAACCTATGAAAGTCTGTTTCAACTTTGTCGTCCTTAGATGTGTCTCACTTTCCGTTGAAAGAGAGAGTCTTATGAATACACGTAAAGCTTAGAATGAGAGCTGTTCAATGGTTATATAGTCAACCCCTGTAAGGTAGTATATAACCTAGAGTAGAATAATGATAACGAAAGTTATCTAGTTAACCCCTGTAAGGTAGTATATAACTTTAGAGTAGATAATGATATCTTAGATTACCTCAAGGCACTTATGTTGGCCTGCACTTTAAGTCTTAGTGGTCTCACATGGTTTGAGATAAGAGTCAAGTGGGAGGATTGTATTTCATGGGTGAAAATGGGGTCCTTTTATACCTTTTTGGGAACCCCCTTACTAAGCATGATTAATCAGATGGATTGGTAAGAATGTGGCTTACAAACCAGGTGATGAATCAGCTTATTACTAAGTACATTACAAATACAGTGTAATCTTACAAAGAAATTACAAACCATGACAAACCATGAGTGAACATGTTGAGTCATGTTAAATGTTGTTACAAAGCATGACCAATCATGGCTAAACATGTTGAGTCAGCTTAAATAATGTTACAAACCAGATTATTTCCCAGTCACATGATGTGATGACAAATAAAATCTGGTGGCTGAAAGAAGCCAAATAAAAATAAACAGCCAGAAATAAATAGAGATACAAAACTTGGTGGCTGAAAGAAGCCAAATAACAATAAACAATGAGAAATAAACAGAAGGTCACATGCTTGATACAAATACAAGTTAAAAATAAGTCTGAAAAGTGAGAAATAAAATACAAGACAATGAATCAAAGGACAAATGGAGAAGTACATAACTCAGTGACAGAAGGCTAGACAGTCTCTCATATCTTCCTTATCACTCTCTATATATCAGATATCTGACATGGTATGAATCACATACCATGCATGACACCACGATCAATCTTTGAGTTCCTGTGCAAAGGGGGCTGGATTGCTGCCCCTTGTGGGGAAATCCAATCAAGAATGGCAGACTTCAGGGTTTTTGTGTCATCACCTCTCGTGCCTGCGGCTCCTTTACCAATCTGTGACTCATCAGTGTGAACTCTGGCCAAGCAAAAAACAATGCACTAGCTCTCCAACGTGGAGAATTTCTTCTTCAGACCTGTTTTGCAGGCGCTCTAAAAGGCCAGGATAAGAATCTAAAAGCTGTTCAAAGACGCAATGTTCGCGTTGTTCTCTGCCAAACACATTAGTTAACAGACTAGTAAATAAGGATGATTTTTTCACTCAGCAGAGAAGTTCTCCAGAGTATCTTCCATTTGTTCTAATCTAAGGATAGTGTTGGTGAGTAGAGAGTGTTACAAGTAACATCGGCTACATGGCCCCCCTATCATTTTTCCCCTTCGTCCTCGCCCTCATATGCCTCCGGCTCGTACTTCTCTACCGACTATCCGTTGACCGGATCCTCGGGACCGTTCCCGTCCCTCATCCCCCTCCTATCGCACCAACGTGCGCACGTGCCTTCGGGCTATGACTCGTTCTGACTCGTGCCACCAATGTGGCTTTCCTTATCTTGTCTTATCTTTCCTTTGACTCGTGCATGATGCACATTGTATCATTTACCGTTGGTTCGTTCCAACGTTTCTCGGTCTCATTCCGCATTCGACCTTACATCACTAATCAGGCTCTGCTACCAGCGTACCTATACCCTTTCCGTTTCCCCTTTGCCCTTACCTACAGTACGGTAGCCTTGCCCTTAACCCTTTCCACTTAGTATAAGTAGTCGGTCACTCTGTACTAGATTCCCTAACTTGAATCTACTCAATCTTCCCTCGAACATACTTCCCTCTGAAGCCCCCTCAGCTTCAGTCTCTAGTATCTTTTCTTAGGTGCTCATCGCGCCTAAGTCTACCTCGATCGACCACCTCATCGTTCGGACAAGACTGTCCTTACTTTGAGAACGTCAGTGACTTTGAAGACATCCATCTTAGAAGTCACGTGACACGCGCGTCTCTGATATCTGCCGACTCGACGTCGCCAGTCTCAGTCGCTACACCGGACCCTTCCGGTTACATCACGAACATTAGCAGACGACGCCCCTCTTAGGGCTCCGCATAACAGATCTATTTGAGTGCGTAACAAAAGATTCAAGTTACCCTTTTTTGCGCCCTGCCATCCGCACGGCCATTAACCGACAGACACCACGACTACCTGGATCCCGAAGTACCCTTGGGAACGTGATCCCAACACTCCGGACTCCGAAGAAGAAGAATCGGAAGAAGACCACACGTCCTCCGACGAGTTTCCCGACGAACAACCGTACGGCAACCTCAACTCGAACCCTGGAACAAGAATGTCCGGAGGCCCCACCCAACAACCGACAGTGGTCGTATCCAGGCCTGAACTAAAGGCTGGAGTACCACAGAACTATGATGGAAGCATCGATGATGCCAAGCGCTGGATGTACTCGGTGGAGACATACTTCCTCATCAACTCGACGATCTACAGCTCCGACCAAACCAAGGTCGCTGTTGCACTCCAGTACATGAACGATGGAGACACCCGCGTCTGGGCTGACACCTTCTACCGAGCAGCCTTCGACAAACCTGCGGTCGACTTCGATAGCTGGAAGGACTTCAAGAAGGCTTTCATCGAATCCTTCCACCCGATCGACCGGATGACTGAGGCTCTAACCAAGCTTCATGGTTTGAGCCAAACTGGCGACATGATGCCCTACATCACGACGTTCAAGACCCTGTCATCCACTGCTAGTCTCAAGCAGGACGTCGCCCTCATCCACTTCTTCGAACGAGGGTTGAAACCAGGACTTCGAACCGCCATCTACACGAAGGAGATCGTTCCCAACACCATCGATAAATGGTACACTGCCGCGACACAGTTGGAAGCCAACTACAAGCGATCAAGAGCAGTTGTGTCCAACAACAGATCGGTACGCCCTTCCGGCCACCGGCACGTCCCCAAGCCTCAGGTCCGCCAACGCGATCCTGATGCTATGGACGTCGATCGTTCCCTCACGCCTGAGGAACGACAGAAGTGCTTCGATAAAGGCCTTTGCTTCAAATGCAAGAAGAAGGGCCATCGAGCGAATGACTCCCGGTTCCACCCGAAGGTGCGCCGAGGAGACAAGAACGACGAAGAAGACAAAGGCAAGAAGCCAAGCAAGTCTGGCGTCCGCCAGCTTGACGAGTCTTCTGACGAGGAAGACATGGAAGTCAACCTTGTCAAAAGAAAGGATTTTTAAAGAGAGGGCTTGTCGAACGGTCAATTCCCTCTATCTGCGCATTGTATACTAAAGCTGTTGGTAAATCCAACGAGTTTCGTGTCCCGGTGACACTTTTCTCTTCTTGCAGTGCCAAAACCGTTCAGTCGACCGCCATCATCGACTCAGGGGCAGGTGGGACCTTCATTAGCTATGACTTCGTCAAGCGAAATGGGATCCGGACCCACCTACTCAAGAAACCCTTCCGGATCACCACAGTAGACGGAAGCCCGTCCTCGGCAGGACAGGTAACCCAATACTGCATGCTATTCATTCGTCTCGATCGGAGACTTATGTATGGAAAGTTCAACGTAACGAAACTTTCCAAGCATGATGATCTACTTTTTGGAAAACCTTGGCTTAGTGCCATGATGCCCAATATCGACTGGAAGGCCAACACGATCTCCCTGCCTGCGACCAATAGGTCAAAGGAGGTGGAGAGGGAACTCAACGCCTCCCGGCGAGAAAGCAAGGCCAAGCCATATCTCTTTCGTGGAGAAAAGGCTGTCCTAGAAGAACTCGACGACGAGGACTTTTCGCCCCTCAAGCGACTCCCCAAGGGCACTCAACATTGCCTCGAGGAAATCAAGAAACGCAAGAAGCGTAACAAGAAGAAGACGGTGCCAATCATCGTGCCCTTCGAAGATACCGACTTCAACACCATGGACGATGTCTGGGTCAGACAGACCCATCTCGCGGATAAAGTTGAGGAGATCTCCACTTATCCCCTCACTGACGATGAAGTTCTAGTGGAATATGCTTCGGACGGAACATCCGTCCGGATCATCGAGAACATCTCTTTCGACACTCCGCTCACCAAGGACGGGACCTCGAAGAAAGAAATCCGGAAGGCTCTCCACAGACGAGCAAAACCCCTCCGGAACCTCTGGATCCTCGCTTCTCAGCAGGACTACACGAAGACCTCCAACAAAGCTCAAGAATTTGCTATGGAGGACGCACAGGAGAAGAAGAAGAAATCATTCGAAGAACTGGTACCTTCCTATCTTCATGATTTTGCTGACATCTTCGCAAAGGACGGTCTAAACAAACTCCCTCCCTCACGACCGGGAGTAGACCACAAGATCGAAACGAAGGAAGGCTTCATTCCGAAGTCTTCTCGAGCCTACCCGCTCTCACCAAAGGAAACCGACGCCGTCAAAGCATTTTTGGACGAACACCTCGCCAAAGATTTCATCCAACCCTCGAAGTCTCCTCAAGCTGCTGGATTCTTCTTTGTCAGCAAGAAGGACGGGTCTCTCCGCCCCTGCCAGGACTACCGATACATCAACGAATGGACGATCAAGAACGTGTACCCACTCCCTTTGATACCACCCTTGCTTGCGAAACTCAACAAGGCACAATGGTTCACAAAGGTCGACGTACGCTTGGGATACAACAATATCCTCATTCATCCCGACAATAGGTGGAAAGCCGCGTTCTCCACCTCATACGGGCTCTTTGAGCCCAAGGTAATGTTTTTTGTATTGTGCAATTCACCCGCTACCTTCCAAGCTTACATGAACCAGATGTTTTCAGAAGAACTGAACGAAGGATGGTTAATCGTCTATATGGACGACATCCTGATCTTTTCAGATAACCTGGACGAACACCGGCAGAGGACCCGCCGAGTGTTGGAGAAACTCCGCAAAGAGTCTCTCTTCCTCAAACCCGAGAAATGTACTTTTGACTCTCAAGAAGTCGAGTACCTCGGTATGATCATTCGACCCGGACAGGTCGCTATGGACACTGCCAAGCTGAAAGGCATCAGCGAATGGCAACAACCCTCTTCAGTCAAGGACGTGCGGTCCTTCCTCGGATTCTGCAACTTCTACCGTCATTTCATTCCCCACTACTCCGACATCGCACGCCCTCTCCTAGACCTAACCAAGAAGGAGATCCCCTTCTCTTGGTCCGACTCCACCGAAGCTTCATTCCAGCATCTGAAGAAGCTCTTCACCACCGAACCGGTTCTGCGGAACCCCGACTCCTCGCGACAGTTTGCGCTTGCAACTGACGCTTCACTCTTCGCAACCGGAGCAGTCTTGCTCCAGACAGATAGCAATGGGGATTACCACCCCTGCGGCTATCTCTCCCAGTCCCTCAACGCGGCCGAACGGAACTACGAGATCTACGACCGGGAACTCCTTGCCATCATCCGAGCCCTTCAGGCTTGGAGGCACTTCCTCGAAGGAAATCCTCACCCGGTCATTATCTTCACGGATCACAAGAACCTGATCTACTTCCGCTCTGCACAACGACTCACCCGACGACAGGCCCGGTGGCACCTCACGCTCACCAACTTTGATCTGGAACTTCACCATGTTCCCGGAACAAAGCTCGCTGCACCGGATGCCTTATCCCGACGTCCGGACCATGCTATAGCTGGTCAGGATAACGAGGATCGTATCCTCCTCCCCGACACCCTGTTCACCCGTCTAATCGACGTTGAACTCGCAGATGAGTTCCAACGACTCTCTGACGACCCCTCCGACCAGACTGTGAAAACAGCCTTGGACGCTCTCTCCGGGGTGTGCGCACCCCCCATGAAGTCTGCACTTTCCGATTGGAGGTTCACCGATGGTGTTCTCTTCTATAAGGATCGTGCTTACGTTCCCCCCGACCTCCGGCATCGCGTGTTGTCTCTACATCACGATCACCCTACCGCCGGGCACCCCGGGCGTTCTGGTACCGAATGGAACGTCAAGAAATCCTACTGGTGGCCCGGAATGGGCTCCTTCATTAGGAAATATGTCGATGGCTGCGCCATGTGCCAGCAGATAAAGGTTAACACCCACCCCACGACACCTCCCCTCACCCCGATACCCTCCTCGGCCCTCCGGCCCTTCGCTCAGGTTTCGGTTGATTTAATCACCGACCTCCCCGAGAGCGCCGGCTACGATTCTGTCATGGTCATGGTAGACCATGGGCTTACGAAGGGGGTAATTCTCTGCCCTTGCAGAAAAACCATCACAGCGGAAGGAGTAGCTGAACTTTTCTTCAAGAAAGTGTTCATGCGCTTCGGACTCTATGACAAGATCATCTCGGACCGAGGCCCCCAATTCGCCTCGAAGCTAGCAAAAGAGCTAGGACGACTCCTCGACTACCAAGTCGCACTTTCCACTGCCTACCACCCTCAGACAGATGGACAGACCGAACGGCTCAACCAAGAGCTCGAAACCTACCTCCGGATCTACTGCCGGACGACTCCCTCCGAATGGGCAAAGCACTTGCCTATGGCCGAATTCATTCATAACTCCCGACGACACTCTGCCAGAAATGCCTCTCCCTTCTATCTCATGATGGGCTACGAACCACGAGGCATCCCCCATCTATTCCCCGACTCTACCCTACCAACCGCCGAAGACCGAGTCAAGTCACTCGCCAAGATCCGTGAAGAAGCCCTTGCATGCCACAGCCTCGTGCAGCAACGCATGGCTGATCGTTCCTATGGCCAGCGTTACAAGCCATGGAACGTTGGTGATAAGGTATGGCTATCCGCCACGAACCTAATCACCGGATTCCCTTCTAGGAAACTCACCCCGAAACAATATGGACCCTTCCCAATCCAGAAGGTCCTCTCCCCCATCACGTTCCAGCTAAAGCTGCCTGCCAGCTGGCGTATCCACCCCACGTTCCATGCCTCGGAACTTTCCTCCTATCAGGAGACGGACGTGCATGGACCGAATTTCACCGAACCTCCTCCTGATCTTATCGATGGAGAGGAACACTACGAAGTGGAAGCTATCCTCCAACACAAGGGTACTGGATCGCGTCGCCGGTACCTCGTGTCTTGGGTTGGCTATCCTGCCTCCGAACGAACGTGGCTCCCCGAAACAGAATTAAAGTCCGCAGCGGAGCTCCTGAAGGCGTATAAGAAGCGACTCAAGATCGCTTCAATCGCCATCTCATGTTGATCAACAACCGCCACCGCAACTTCTCCTACCGCCCTCACTACACTAGGGCTGACCCCACCAGCGAACCCATCCACACCGATACCAAAACCTTCCATCGCCAATGAATCCGCAATCGCCACCGCCCCACGAAACCCAAACCCATCGACAAACAGAGACCCACTACCCAATACCCCACCTACGCCACTACCCAAGGAAAGACACTTCACTATGTCGGTCTCAGCGTCGTCTGTTTCCTCGCACCGATCCGCTACCTCTCATGCGTCTGCCTCCGACCCCGACCCGACGAACCAGCCAACGCATGGCCATGATAGGCCCTCCTACACCATCTTCCGACGACCATCCCTTCGCTCAGTTGTCCAAGACAGGCAACGGGCCTACTGGGAAGCAGTCATCTGCGATCCCCAGTATGCAATCCGACTCGACAACTATCTCAACCGCACCAACGACGATATAACCATGAACCTCGTCCAGGCCTTCAGGGCCACCGATGCCCTCACCGGCGATATCGCCAGGATCGACCTGGCTAGGGAGACTTCCCTATCCACCGTCTCGACCAGATATAACCAAGGCAAGATCAAGCGAGCCTTGCTAAATCTGTTTGAGCTCAGGAACTTCCATGCCGCTGTCATGGCCGTCGAGGAGGAGCGGGCATTTAATCCCCCTCCCAACCCGCTCGCAGTCATCGAGCGTGCTGTCTATGACAGAGCTCCGACCCCCTTCCTTCCCCAACTACCCCGCTCTGAATCACCAGAGCAGATCCCCAACGTCACCCAGTTAACCAATCCCGAGATCGACCATCTCTATAACGAATACGAACGCGAGCTCTACGCTCCACGTAACCCCTCCCCCATCCTTGATGTCGACACCATCTCTATCACCATCCCAGAGTTGGATGAGTGTCCTCCCGAACCACCTGTTCTCAACCCCGATGATGAGCCCCTTCAGTGACAAATTCCGTATTATACAGGCCACCCGACCTCCATAATATCCCGTATGAGACAGGCCAGCTGATCATGGGCCCATGTTGTGTATATTCTCGATGATGACGGATGGGCCGGGACTCATATTATTTCCGATGGAGATGGGTGGGCCCATGTATGCCAATGATATATATATGCTTAATGTTGACGGATGGGCCGGGGGAATATGATCATTCATGGAGATGGGTGGGCCCATCTGGGTAATATGTAGAGTAGGATATTATAGACAGCTGGGCTGAAGAGAGATGTAAGGCAAATATTGTTATATAGACGGGCGGGCCGACGTGGGTGTATTACATATATGGGTGGGCCGAGGTAGGGGAATATTACATAGACGGGTGGGCTGACGTAGGGTGTATTACATATACAGGTGGGCCGACGTGGAATGTATTACATATACGGGTGGGCCGACGAAAGAGATATCAAATAGACCGGTGGGCCGAGGGTGCTATAAAATATTTATTACATAGACAGGTGGGCCGAGGTGGGGTATAATTATATAGACGGGTGGGCCGATGTAGGATGTATTATATAGACGGGTGGGCCAACATAGGATGTATCACATAGACGGGTCGGCCGACATGGGGGATAATACATAGACGGGCGGGCCGACGGGGGTGTATTACATATATGGGTGAGCCTAGATATGTTCCATCAAGACATACAGCTGATGTAGCCACCAGCGAATCAAACACATAGGATACATGTACACTATGAGTGCATATACCTACCATCAACCACCAAATCTAAACCCCTAAGCACAAAAACATGAATCTATCATGTGTGGCATTGACCAATAATCCAGGACTGAAGTGGAAAAACCCCACACCTGAACCCTGGTGTGCAACAAATCCTATTTCTAAGCATGGACACCAGAAGCACAACACTCACAAAAATATATATGTCAAATTTTCAGTGCCAAACCCCAAACCGAGATGTACCAACCCCCGAACCCCGAAACCCGAGAGTGCCAGGTCTCGGGTCTCGGGTGTCCGGAACTCGGAACTTGGGAGAATTTGGGGAGATCAATACAATTTAATTTACAATCGAGTTGATTGACAACACATTGACTTACCCATGTTTTGCAATATATTTTTGTTTAGACATACCGAGTTCCGAGTTCCGGACACCGGAGACCCGAGACCCGAGACTGCTGGGTCTCGGGTGTCCGGAACTCGGAACTGGGGAAAACTTGGGGAGATCAATACAATTTGATTCACAATCAAGTTGATTGACAACACATTGAATTAACTATGTTTGCAATATATTTTTGTTTAGACATACCGAGTTCCGAGTTCCGGACACCCGAGACCCGAGACCCGGCAGTCTCGGGTCTCGGAACTCGGTATGTCTAAACAAAAATATATTGCAAACATAGTTAATTCAATGTGTTGTCAATCAACTTGATTGTGAATCAAATTGTATTGATCTCCCCAAATTTTCCCCAGTTCTGAGTTCCGGACACCCGAGACCCAGCAGTCTCGGGTCTCGGGTCTCCGGTGTCCGGAACTCGGAACTCGGTATGTCTAAACAAAAATATATTGCAAAACATGGGTAAGTCAATGTGTTGTCAATCAACTCGATTGTAAATTAAATTGTATTGATCTCCCCAAATTCTCCCAAGTTCCGAGTTCCGGACACCCGAGACCCGAGACCCGGCACTCTCGGGTTTCGGGGTTCGGGGGTTGGTACATCTCGGTTTGGGGTTTGGGGGTTAGTAAAATGTTTACAGATATACATAGGTTGATTTAAACATGTCTGGAAGATGTCGTTCGTCTAAAATGTCAAATCCTGAGTTCTGGGTGTCGGGACTCGGTACCTGGCACCCGGGACTCGGGGTTTGGCACTAATAATTTGACATTCGGGTGTTCGGGTTTTGGGTGATATCTACCTCAATCTGCAGTTTCGAGTTCTGGATATCGGGAGTGATCATTGAATGATTCAATTGTGGCATAGGTAACATGCATGGAAAAACATTTATGTACATCTATCACTGAGCAATTATGTAGCCATGTCAACCTCCTCACCAGGAAGATCAACCTTTCCCTCAACATCCATCTCCTCATCAGAAGAATCATATTCTGGCAGGAGGTTGCCTGGTTCATCAGGGAGAACAATTTCGCCGGAGGATTGTGGACCCTCAGGCTGAACTTGGGTGGGCTCAACCATGGGACCTACCACAGCAGATTCATGCTCAGGCGTCAAGGGTGTAGGTTGCATGACTGAAAAGTCCAAATCAATGAGGTTGGAAAGTGCGGAGGGGAGGGGTGACATGGATGGGGGGGGACCTCCTTGACCAAGCAACATTATTCCATCGGCCGGTGTGTCCGGAAGTGAAAATGAAGGGTGCCGGTCGACCACTGTGCGCCGGAGGCTCTCATGGAGGCGTTGCAGGGTATCAATCTTAGCGTCCTGCTCCTGCACCCGAGCCTCAAGAATAGCGATGCGAGCTGCACCATCCCGAATTGCAATTGCCATGGAATGGAGATCCGGCATGGGAACATCGAGTGCTGCACGAGGCACTGCGACGCTGGAAGACCTGACTGCTAAGTAAAAAATTAGGTCAGCCGGTCATCAAAAGTATGGGTGACTTACCAGCTGGCGCAGGTGCAGGGACAGATGCAGGGACAGGTGCAGGAACAGGTGCAGGTGCAGGTGCAGGTGCAGGTGCAGGTGCAGGTGTCTTCTTGGTAGTGATGGTCTTGCTGCGACCACGTGACTGCACCTGGGGTGTGGTTGCAGCAGGGATGGCTGGAGTTCGGGAAGGGCCACGAGATTGACTACGAGTTCGGGCCCTTGACCGGGAGGGAGATGGAGCATTGGATGGAGCAGGGGCAGGTGTCTTGGAACGCGTCCGGCCGGTGGTAGACTTCCCTCGGGTCCGTTTGGGCGGGGATCCCAGAGATGCAGGGTTGCATTTGATCTTCTTGGTGGAGCAGCGGATGCAAGACAAGCAGGGGAGGCTGGACCTCTTGTCCAATCGAGTCGCACAGGGCCAATTTTCCTTGACACAATAATGGCAGGGGTTGTTCTGTAGTATCCGTTAGTAGATGGACTAGAGGGAATATATTTGAGTACTCACTGGGCCGGGAATGGTGATATCAAATGTGGTAGTGGCTGGCGGGTCACCATCCGAAGCACTGGAAGTATCATTGGACTCCTCCTCAA